>NC_056749.1:741819028-741943684 GCF_019279795.1 Protopterus annectens | reverse complement strand
TCCCGCTAATGAGCCATCGACCTCCGGCTCTGCAGGCATGACAGCTTTCCACTCTGGCACATGATATGCCATTCCACATACTACTTGAAGGGGGTGAAACACTTTACATTTGGAACTGTTGTCATGCTCAGCAATGCTAGAGGTAGACAGCAAATGAAACTCGTCTGGGTGTCACCCACCAACCTCCTCTACTTATTTCTCGGGATCCCATTGTACCGCACCACCAGTCATGCTGACTGTGGGTTGTACATGCAATTTATATTCATGGAAATACAAAGTAATCCCGCAGGTTGCGTGATTGTCTGGTTCACTAAATGTGTTCTATTGTCACTGTAGCTTCTTTACAGTATGCCAGATCTAGGGATATTTTATTTTACTGGCACCTTTGCCACTGCTGCTGCATCCGGATTCATGGTTGGGAATGCTTCTACCCATTTTTATTATATATATGTAATCACTAAACAGTATTTCTTCCCTTCACATTTATTCAGATGTATGAACTCCATACAAATAGTACGGAACGGTTATGGTGGTGTAGGTAAACTCACTCCCTTCGGTTTAAATGCTCACTGTGCATGATGTCTACTGCAAATGTGACACGCTGCTCATGATGTTTGTATGTGGTTCCTAATTCCGTATGTTAGGGGTATTCTGTTAACCAACTGTACCATCCCCCCTGTTGAGACATGGCTCTGCCCATGGCTCAACAAAGCCGCATATCTGAATACATTAGACGTTAATATTGGCTTTCTCACTGTGGATATGTACAGTCCGTCTTCAAGGATTGCTCCTCGTCATACCCACGTCTGCTTTTCTGCTTTCGTAGTTGCTGTTTGCATTGTTTGTAACATTTCTACATCTAGAATGTCTGAGGATTGTCATTCCTCATTCAAACAGACACTTTCCAACTGTGAGGCTGCTTGTTTTGCAGCTGCATCAGCTCATGCCTTACCTTTCCTACTGTTATCCTGTTGCTTTGTATGAGCTGCACATTTACAATTAGCTACTTTAGTGGGTAACTGAATGGAATCTAATGCATTCAAGATCAATTGCGCATGATTAATCAGTTTACCGGTGGATGTTATCATTCCCCTATTCTTCCACTGCTGCTCATAAACATGCACTGTACAGACAACATACTGACTATCGGTATAAATGTCCACACATCAGTTTTTCACTAGAGTACAAGCACATGTTAAAGCTATCAATTCTGCTGCTTGAACAGACACGTTATGCTGCAGGGGTTGGGCGTCTACAATCTCATTATCAATAACTACTGCATAACCTACTTGATTCATTCCTGTAGGACTCTGTCTACATGATCCGTACACATAAACTGTCACCTCTGCATCATCTAAGAGTATATCAGTGATATCCTGTCTGTGTGGAGTTATTTCATCCATTTCATATAGGCAACTGTGTGGTGTGCCATACACAGGTGTCCGACGTGACGTTGATAGGTTTAATGTTGTACAACATTCAATCACCATATGAGGTTGACTCAGGGGTATGTTCAAACAAGACAGATGTCTAGCACGGGTCAGGAATGCTATCTTCTCTTGCAGCAGAATGATCGCAACTGCATGAGACATTCTCACAGTGAGAGGGTGGAATAATAACATTAAGGCCGGGGCCTGTACTGCCATGGGTGCTACAACAACTGCCTGTACACAATGTGGCACTGACCATGCCACAGTGTCCAACTGCGATGAGTAGTAAGCTATGGGGCGTTGCTTACTTCCATGCTGTTGCATCAAGACTGACGTCATATATCTCCGCTTACAATCTACAGTCTGACAACATGTGTTATGATTATTCGGGAGACCTAAAAAGCTGTTTCTGCTACTGGAATCCAGTGTAGTATATGTTGTGCTGCCATAGGTGTATTAAAGATTAAGGCAGACAATAGAGCAGATTCCAAAGCATTGTTTGGTAACCAGCTTTGACAAATGTTAGTCGGCCCAGAAAGGACATCATTCCCTTCTTGGTAGTTGGCTTGGGTGCTTGTGAAATTGCTGCCTTCCTATCATCATGTAATGTTCTACCCTCCTTGGATACCACATATCCCAGGTACTTGACCTGTATTCTCTGTAGTTGCAATTTATGCTTGCTTAATTTATGTCCCTGTTCTGCTGAATATCTCAATAATGCTATTGTATCTTCCATACATTGCTGCTGGGTAGGGGCCGCAAGCAGAATATCATCCACATAAAGTAGAACTTGACTGGCCCCGGGTGGAGTAAACACCATCTCCTGTGCGAATATCGTTGTACTTTCACAGTATCCCTGCGATAGCCGGGTATGGCTGTATCTGTTACCCTGAATGTAAATGCAAAACAATACGGACTATCTGGATGTATAGGTATTGCAAAGGAAGCATAGCTTATATGTACCATGGTAAGATACTTCTGTGGTGTGTTCATAGCATTCAATATAGTGTGTGGGTCTGGCACCATCGGTACCCTAGGTATTATTACATGATTTACAGCTTGTAAATCCTGTACCATCCGCCATTCCCCCTTTGCTTTTCAATCAGAAGAATCAGGGGTATTGCATGGTGAATAGCGATTACTTTGTAGATGGGGAATTCCCTCTGTGACTTTACAGATATCTTCTGGTGTCCACGGTCTATACACTAAGGGAGTTGGGTCCTGGCCTTCCTGTCCTGCATGAGGGTTTGGTACTTCAATTAATTGACAGATATCCTCACTCTGCTCTAGTGACTGTCTTCTTACTTGAGTGTCCCTAGGTATGTTACGAGTTCGGGATGTGGTTTCAATAGCTTCTCTTACATTTGGTCGTTGTGATACCTCTGTTGCCACAGGATAACGTGTGGGGACTAGCCTGCCCTCCCGCTTCATATCCTGGATGTGGTATCGGAGGTGGTAGGGGGGTGGGGGGGCTGTCGCTACTACTGTATTATGATCTTCTTTGTGTACGTATGATACTTTCGCATTTCTACTGTTCTGTTCCCTTCGGTTCACTACCTCAATCCACCTATGTGCTTGACGGATACCCAATTGTCGCTGTTTTGTCACCTGCACATCTTAGGGCTGCCACCTTTTCAAATGCACAATGTGGGACATTAGTGTTAGGAACGTGTAATTTGCCAGGGCAAAACATACCCATGGCCAGTACATAGGACAGCAATTCACTTTTTGCCAGGAGAGCAACCAATTCTTGTAGCATTTCAGTTGCTTATTCTGTTTATTATGATATTTTGGTGTTCCACATACTAAATTACTGTTTTATGCTACCATTTAAAAAGATATGTGAGAAATCTTTGTCCTGAGATATCAGGACATTTGCCATTTGTTCGGTTTGTTTGCAGGACACAACTGGCCAAAGAGGGACCGTCCCTCACAAAGTGGGACAGGTGGTTACCCTAGAACATCTGCATCACATTTTCAGAGATTCCAATGTTTCAGTAACGATATTTTGTCTAATATACCATCAATGTCATATTTATTACCCCATTTTGCAGAATATCTCACATTATGTGCTCTCTGCGATTGCATATACTTCACGTCACCCGTCAAACGCGGATCACATGATCTGTTTGTGCACTAATCTCCCATATCCTCTACATGACTGTTACGTAACCCTTCTCTCGTACCATGTGGTATCTCCTTCCCTGTATCCACTGTAGTGTCTACAATGACTATTTACTCTACTCTGTGTTCCCCTGATCTATGTCCAGATTTAAAACTATTTGTATTGGTCTTCGACCTGCTATCACAACTGTTAACAGAAATACAATGTAGTCTGGTCCCTGATCTACAATAGAGACAAAGAGGCAAACCCTCCTTACCTGAGCCTCCTGTTTATGACTGCACGTTTTCTTCTTGGGATCCAGTTTTCCGCTTTTCAGCCACAGATCAGACAGTGGACAGCCTCTTTACACACAACAATTCAGTCGGAGGTCTTTTCATTCAAGAAGAACCATTTAGGCAAATTCTCCTGCGCAGATGTCTAACCACCCATGCACTCTGACCTGTAGCTTACCAAGGGAATTCTGGCTAAGAAGGACCACAATGTCAAATAAGTTGTTAAAACCAGACTGTAGTAATCAGTAGGCTTTTCTAAGTGACAGTCAATAACACAGGAAGCTCGGGTTCACAACGTTTTAGTAGTGTACACAGGCAGGCAAAATAATATACAGTCCAAGTATGAGAGTTTTGTCTGACTCTATACAGTAAGCAATTTCTTTATATAGTGTTTACAATCAGCTTTTGCCCACCTTACTGATGTGGTGGTCACAGGGCATTTCCATCACTATGGTCCGCAATAGTCTATACATACGTGGGTGCTGAGGTCGTGCTTTTAAAATGTTTTCCCATGAGAATAACACAGCCTTGCAAGGCACCTGGTCAATTACAGTGTCCTTCTGTAATTGTAGCTGTTTCAAGGACCCTGGACTGTTCCGATACAGTAGTCAGTTCATTTCTTAATACGTTCCTTTGTCTCTCTGGTAAGGAGTTGTACTCTTATCTTCGATAGAGCTCACAAGGCCATCCTCCTCAGGGGAAGGGGTGATGTTATGCATGTACATACATTTATTTTTCTGTAACCCAGCAGATAATTAATGCTGAGAGACATATGCCTGCTGTACTGGTTACTGCCAGGGTCAGAATTCGATCACACTACAGCTTAGCTTCACCAATTACATGCATGACCATTTCTACTGCCATATTGTACGGTACAATTCAATGCATTATATAGTATTTTGATTCTAAACTGGCACTTCATATGTGTTTCTATATATATTTTTCTAACAACATCCATCCGGCCATATGCATGTTGTTCCGTCCTTTACCTTGACTGTGTGTATTTGGCCGTCCGGCAACGCTACTCTCCACATGTGATGTCCCACCTTTCCCTTCTTTGCCTGTAGCACCCTGTTAGGACATCCTGTTTGGTAGGCACATGTTCCGCTATATGTGTTTGACTTCTCTGCATAGCTAATCATCGATGCGGTGGTTCAACAACCCGACTTGTCCACATGTGTACAGTTATGTGCACCGTGGCGTGTGCAAACCTATATGGTTTGGACGGGTGCATACCACATGCGGGATGTACACATTCTGCACACACATTCACATGCAGCCATCTCCATATCTGTACCTGAGGTGGGTTGGTGACATGTGGGGAACGTATTTGCCCGCGTGGCACTGCCTAACACAAACTTCTTACCACATTTCAGGTATGCACATTGTGTGTAGGTGTATAGCTGCACAAGGATGCTAGCTGGTTTGGGTGCACAGGTGTACATGGGTGGGACTTACATGCTACAATGAGGCTATTGTGTATTACATCTGCATGCATGGGTTCTGCTTCTGGATATTACACTTAAACATACGCCATCCTGTGTATGCGACAGACACGTTGCTGGGTGTGGGATATGTTGCTATGCACATGTTTGCCTGTGTTTAGGGTATCTTGGTTCCTTCCTGTTGTTATGTCGACACAGCTACCCGGCTATGTACTCTCACTACTGCTTGTGACCATTATGGTTGACACCTTTTCCAATGCCCATAGTGGGACATGTTTTGTGGAAACATCGGATTTTGCAGGACAACACATACCCACAGCAAGTGGAGTTGACAGAACTTCACTTGTTTGCCATGATATACGCTTATTCTGTTAGCATTTGGGTTCCTTATTCAGTTTCTTATGCCATGTATGTGTTTCATATACAAAATATATGTTTTATGCTACTATTACAGGTATATTGCGTGAATATTTTTGGCAGGGAATCTCAGGTCATTTGCCAGTTTTTCGATTTTTGCCGGGACACAACTGTCCAATGAGGGACTGTCCATGGCAAATTGGGACAGCTGGTAACCCTGGTGACCATGCCCATGTCGCTACTGGGGTTGCCACCTTTTCCAGTTGCCAAGGTGGGATATTTTCGTGACTCACATCTGATTTTACAGGCCGACACATACCCACGGTCACTATATAGCATAGAACTTCACTTGTTTGCCTAAATAAAAGCTTATTGTTGTGGCAGTTTGGTTGCTTATTCTGTTTCTTGTGACATTTAGGTATTTCAGTTACAGAAATAACCAATTCATGCAACCATTACATTAAATACGGGATATCATTATGTCCTACAATCTTCGCACATTTGCCATTTTTAATATTTTTTATCGGGACACAACTGCCCATAGAGGGACTGCCCCTTGCAAAGTGGGACAGGTGGTAACCTTAGTCGCTACTCCTATGTTGGTGCGGCGCGCTGACATGCTGCGGAACACCTTCTGTGGGTATGACCACTGACGGTGCATTGCGGGACAAACACGGTCTTAAGCGTATCCTTTGCTCCTTGGACGGGTACACTTAGGGCTTCGTGGGTTGTATTTGCTTCTCCGTTTAGTTGGGACGGGTACTATGTTGCATACTCTACGTGCGTTTCATTCTGCACGGGCTCTGGCTGCTGCCATTACTATTGTGGGCGGACCATGGCAGTCAGCACATTAGGTTGCTCACCACCTGCCGGCTTAGCCATGCCTCCGGACGCATCCTACTTGGGCTCACTCACGTACACTACGCACGTGTCTGTGGTTGCGGCGCGCTCTCATTACTATGCATATGGCGCTACTACGCCGGCTATTCACTGCACCGCCGGCGCAGCCCTTACGCCGGCCTTGCGCCGAGCTTCATGAATCCTCAAAAAATGAAATGTTTGCAATAACATGTGCACTTGAATAAAAATGACTAACCATAAAAAAACATTTTAAAATGCCAGTTTCCTAGTTTTCCTAGACTGGGAATCCACCTTGGGCTACCGTGAACTATTATGGCAGTTGAGACTGAATGCAGGGAAGCCACCAGGTCTGAATGGGACGATCAGCATTAAACCGGTCCTCAAGCTTAGGAGGGCTAGGTTATAACTCTCACACTTGACCCCCTTCATATCATAGCATCTCCACACAGCACACTAAATTATTGAACATCCACGGTTATAGGACTCCAACTAATAAATCAAATTCTATATGAAATGTTATATGGATGGGCATTAAAAATATCTCATGCATATTTTATTGCATGTTTTTATCAGTGTAAAGTAATAATGGAAAAAAATTTTTTAACAATTCACTGACAATCTAAACACATTTTTAAGTATATTCTTTAACAATCTACAACCCCAATCAGACTTCAGACTTTTATGTTCTGAAAACTAGGAAACTGGCATTTTAAAATGTTTTTTATGGTTAGTCATTTTTATTCAAGTGCACATGTTATTGCAAACATTTCATTTTTTGAGTTGATATAATGACTAACTTTTTTAACACCCAACTTTAAAGCACCAGAGTACCTTAGTACTAGATTTCACTAATTAATTAATTGTATAATTGCCAGGCTATTTAATGGAGGTTACTGCACACTGCAATTTGTTTTCACTTGATAAAGCTCAGGATTGCCTGAGCGAAAGCGCTTGTGTGATTTTATCTGTGACTTTTGGAATACTACGAAATAAAAAATACAGCCTTTTGGACTTTAGCAGAGTTCCGGTTCCTTTCTTCAAGGTCGTGGATTATTCTTTGATAGTAATATATAGGCTGTTTGGCCTTTTGTGTTTATGGGCAGTGACCTATTAATGATGATAACATGAAGGGATTTCCTATCCACAGTATGTTGGACATAGAATAAGTCCATATACTTATTTCTCTAAACATTCTTGAGGTATACTAATCTTCAATGTAAATAGATACAACACTTCCTGTGGTTCACACAACTTTCATTTGCAGTCTGGGTCTTTGGAAGACATTGTAGCCTTGCAAGGCCAACGTATTTACTGCAGCATTGAACCAGGTTTCTGTGACTGCACAGACATCAATATCTTCACTGTGAAGAATGCTTACAGAGAGTGCAGTTTAAGATGTGAACTCCTAGCATCACCCTTACTTTGTTGGAGTTGTACATTTTCAAATTGGTAATTCTGCTTTTGTGACCTTGCCTAATAAAAGGATTATGGTGCAGTCAAGTGGCTTATGTCTGGCAAAGCAGCGTGCTCTATCCACCATGTCATCCCACACTGACAGGTACTTTATCACCTTAGAATGACACCAGAAACTTAGGCAACTTCAGAGAATCTGTTGTTTATATAGTGGTATCATCCTAGGTGAGGGTATAATGCTGCTCAAGCATAGGGACATACCTGGCTTGGATCCATTCAAATATTTCCTATAGTCACGTCTCAAGTAGTGCATACCAAGATGAAATATGTTGGATTAAGAGTGAGACCTGTTGTTGAGAGACTTGATTGCATGAGTGCTGCAATGACTACCTCTGCCAGACAGCTGACACTAAACTTATCCTTGTTTAAGCTGGTGAGTGGGGCATCTGTACATCTCACTATACAGTCAAATACTAAGAAAACCTTTGGAATAGATGCCCATTGCCTTAAGCACTTTCATGGTGAGACAGTGGTGATGGTATTTCTTATACATATTGTCTGCTTGTAACCTGATTGTGTTTAAGATGTCTGCTGTTTAGGTTGGTTTGTGGGGAGTACCTCTGCACATGATGGCTTGTGCTGGATACATATTATGAGTAGGAGTCAAGATGTGTGAGAGGACAACGTGGTTAGTGTTACCCTTCTGGAAGCTAGAGAGACATGATTATAGATCCCCACTATAGGTGGATCTCTTAAAATGTGTACTTCAGTGCAGGGGATACAGGATATTCAGTGCACATGAGGCATTATCTGCACTGAGTCAGGGACTCATGTCAAGTATGCTAGCAGGGGAAATGATAGGTGATAATGGGAGGTTTGGACCTGGTATCTGCATAGAAAATGCATGAAGGAGGAGTATATGTAATCTGACTGCTATTTTCAGGTGACTAATCTGTGGGGTGTACATTATGAGGTCCTTCATAAGGTGGATCAATACCTCTGTTATTGATAGTAAGTGGGTAAATTGCTACTTGTTATGCAAACAGCTAGACCTGCTCTGCTACATAGCATCAGCCATTTTTATTTGAAAGCAAGTGTATTGATGTTTCTGCATGTATGACGGCAATGTGCTACAGTCTCTGCACACAATCCAGAGCAGATAATACAAAGACACACTGTTAAAGCCCAAACTGAGTCCAGACATACTAACCTTGAAATACATACCCCTGCTGTACACTACTGCCAAGAGTGTACAGAGGGAGTTTCTCCAAACACAAATGTCATCTTCTTCTTATTCTTTTGGATAGTACTGTTAGGCTCACTACAACAGATCATCTGCTTCCATTTCTACCCATCCTCTGCATCTTGCTCTGTCACACCAACCACCTGCATGCCCTCTGTAACTACATCATTAAACCCTATCGTATGCCTTCCTATTTTCTTCTTACCTGGCACCTGCATCCTTAGCATCCTTCTCCAAATATACCCAGCATCACTTCTCAGCACATGTCCAAACCAACACAATCCCACCACTCTGCTGTCTTTGTCTCCAAACCATACAACATGAGCTGACAGTCTAATATATGGTTAATACTCCTGTCTATCCTCAGCACACACAATGCAAATTGCAACATCTGAGACTCTGACAACACCTGTTATGACTCCTGTCTTTTTGTCAGTGGCACCATCTGGAACCCATATGACATAGCTGGTCTCATTACCATCTTGTAGACCTTTCCTTTCAGTCTTATTGGTATCCATCTGTCAAAAATCACTCCTGACACTCTTCTCCACCCACTCCACCCTGCATGCTCCCACTCTGAACTATTGATACAAAGTGTTTCACATCATATGCCTTTGCTAACTGTATTCCCTGCATCCTCACCAATCCTCTATCCTCCCTCTCATTCACACACACACACATATATTCTGTCTTAGTCCTGCTGACCTTCATTTCTCTCCTCTGTAGAGCATATCTCCACCTCCCCAGGGTCTTATAAATCTGTTCCCTACTCTCAATACAGATCACAATATCATCCACAAAAAAATTATAACCCATGGGGACTCCTATGTGATCTAATTTGTCAACCTGTCCATCACCATTGCAGATATGATGTTTGTGTATGCAATAACAGGAATGTCACTGTTGTCTGTCTTATAAAGGATGAGGTGTCATCTACCTGTCTGTCAGGCTAGTGTGTGACCATGGTCTGTTGTGATGCAGACATATCAATTAATCTGATATAGGTGATGACATCAGCAGTGTCTGTTAAAGACAAAAGGACAGTGTCCATTAGGCTGCTTTAAAATGCTCTGTGTAACATCCACCAGCAGCTCCCACACATACACACACACAAATGACTGCAGTGAGACTAAAACCCCTATATAGGTTCATAGGTTCGTAGGGTCATAGGTAGGTACTAGGCTATTTGCCTGAAGGCATTTATTAGCCTAGGCAGAATGTGCTGGCTTTTGCCGCCCCCTTAGATTAGTTCCCTGTGCCTCTGTCCAACAGAGCCACTGAAGTGATCCCCGGGGTAAACATTCTCTATCCCATCTACTCACCAAGGTTTCTCTTGAAGAGTGTTAACAAGGAGCTCTGCTTAATGTAAATTGGAATCTTGTTCCAAAGCATGGGAAGTCTCTGGGACAGGAATCTATCCCTCCAGCACATCCTATTTATTGTTGCGGTAAGGTTTAGATCCCTAGAGCATGTGGCTCAAGGGATAAGGTTTTCTTTAGGTGGAGCATGTCCATCAATTCTGGGTTGGACATGGCCTTGTATGTCAGGCAGAGATCACCTCTGAGGAGGCAGTATGCAACTGAGTACAGCTGGAGTTTCTTCAGTAGAGCTGCATAGGGCATCTGTTTGAGGCCAGTGATCCTCTGGGTGAGGTACTTCTGTGGTCTTTCCAGCTGTTGCAGGTGTCTTGTAAGGTACATCCCAAATGGGACGTTGTATTCTATGATGGGTCTGATGAGTGATGAGTAGAGGGGCACAATGACCTCTTTTGATCTGGATGTGAACCCTTTTGTGATTAGGTGTGCCGCATAGAAGGATTTTCTAACCACTTTGGCAATGTGATTATAAAAAGAGAGATTACTGTCTACTTGGGTCTCCAGATCCCTTATTATGTCTTCCATAGTTAGTGGACTACTACCTATGTGGTAGTTTGTGGGTACTTTGTTTTTTCCAAAGGGGATGACTATGCACTTTTTGGTATTTGGCTTAAAGCCATGAGTTTGACAACAGGTATCCATCTCAGTGAGACCCTTTTGGAGGATGTCAGTGTCAGCTCAAAAGTCAATTATAGCCCCTAGTTTGCAGTTGTCTGTGAACTTGGTCAGCCATAGTCCTCCTGTGCTTGCCTGTACCTCTGAGAAGTATATGCCAAACAGGAGGGGTCCTAGGACTGAGCCCTGGGGAATGCCACTTGTAACCGGTTTAGAGTCGGACCTAGCTCCTGCAACTCTCACCATGTGGGTTCTGTCCATGAGCCAGTTGGCAACCCATCTTGTGACGTAGGGGTTTATGTTCAGGCTGGTGAGCTTGTCTATAATACCAGAATGGGGAATGGTGTTGAACGCCTTTGCGAGGTCTAGGTAGGCTGTGTGTACCACCTTTCCCTCATCTATTGCCTTGGTAACTATCTCAAAGAAGTTCTCCAGGTTTAGGAGGCATGATCTGCCCTTAACAAAGCTGAACTGTGTAGGGTCCAGTGTTTGGAGGTTCCCAATGTCTCTGTTAATGAGTTCCATGATGATGCGCTCCATAGCCTTGCAGACCAAGCTAGTCAGGCATATAGGGCAATAGTTCCTGGGGTCTGTTGTGACTCCACCTTTGTGGAGCAAAATAACCGATGCTGTGTGCCACTCTATGGGTATGTAGCCTGTGGAAAGGCTAAGTTTGAACAGTGTGTTTAGGTGAGGGGTTAGTTCGTCTTTGAGGTTGTATAGGATGCAGCCTGAGACACCATCCAGTCCCACTGATGCTGTGTTTTTGGCTTTGGAGAGGGCTGATTTAACCTGTCTGTGATTTCAGGGGATTTACATTCTTCTGGTATGGTTATGGGCCCTTTTGGGGGTGAGAGTGGGGGGAAGTTTGCACTGAACCTGTCTGCCAGAATGTTGGTGATATCAGATGGTTAAGTGTATTTTGTGCCATTCTGCACTAACTCCGAGCAGATCTGAGCATGGCCACTTAGATTCTTGACATAGCTAAAGAATGCCTTGTGGTTATCTTTGGAGTCCTTGGCAATTTTTCTTTCGAAGCTCACCTTGGATGATTTTATGAGGGATCGTAGTTTTTTGCTGATACTGATCAGGGATGTCTTCCCTTCTTGGGATTTTACTCTTTTCTGTACTAGTTTCCTCCTCCTATTGTATAGCTTGTTTATGGAAGGGGTTCACCAGACTGGTTTCCTTTTCTTGGAGGAGTGAGTCTTGGTTTTGCTTGGGATAGCATGATCCATGCATTCTTGTAGGTGCCCATCGAATGCATTAGTAAAAAATTTTGCAGCTTGGCCAGCGTTATCCTTTAGCATGGGAGCTTTGAAACTTTCCACCTCGGTCTTAAGTAACGTGAAGTTTGCTTTTGAAAAGTTTTTCACGGTGGTTTCCTTGTCCAGGGGTGGGGGCAGAATTTGGATATCCAAAGTGATTTGTTTATGGTCAGATTTAACCAACGAGGGGTTGACCTCCAGTGTCGAATACTAGTCGCCCATGTTGGTGATGACCAGGTCCAATATGTTGTCATCTCTGGTGGGGGTGTTGACCAGTTGATCCAGGGCATTTGAGTTTATAAATTCTAGGAAATGGTGGGCAAGGGAGTTAGTACTTGAGTAGTTCTCCCAGTTAATGTTTGGGTAATTGAAATCACCCAATATTAGGGTGTTTGGTAGGACCTTTATGTTTCCCAGTGTTTCCAAAAATGTGGAATAGTAGTCCTGAGACATGGTGGGTGATCTGTAGCAAGCTACAATTTGAACTGCAGTTTTGCCCATTGTTAGTTGCATGTGGATGATCTCTGAAGCATTGTGCTGTGCTACTAACCTGGAGGTATGGGTATCCTTGATGAATATGGATATGCCCCTGCCTTTTATATTTCAGTCCGGGTTCTGTGGCAGAAAAGTATGGTACGAGTTGTAGCCTGGTAGTGCTGGGGTGATCTCTGGAGCCTTATACCAAGTTTCTGTTACTGCACATATATAAATTTTCTCCATACTGAGGAGTGCCTCGAGTGCATGCATTTTGAGGTTTAGACTTCTGACATTGAGTAGAATTATCCTCAATTTTTTGTTACTTGTGCTATTTACGGCGGTGGGTTTGTCTTTTGAGCCTTGCCTAAAAAAAGGCACTATGGGGGTGGCAAGAGCTTTGGCCAGTATTTGAAAGCCTAAGGGTGACATGTGCAAGCCATCTCTAGCGAAGAAGCGTGGCTTGTCGAGCATGTCATTCCAGGCGGACAGACACTGGATCTCCTTTGAATGACACTATAAACTTAGCCAATTGTTGAAATTGATAATTTTTTCTTTATACCATGGTATCATTCTTGGTGAGGGCAGGATGCTACTCAGGGTCCGGGTAATACCAGCCTGGGCTATTTGATCAGAGAGCTCTTCAATGTCTCTTTTCATGTAGTCCATGGAGGTATGGCTCAGGTCATTCACACCAACATGGACAATGACAGTCATATTTGTACTTGTTCTGGAGTGACCTGAGTGCTTGTGTTATGTGGCAGATCCTGGCATCCAACAGGCAGCTAGCAATAACCTTCTCCTTATTCAGCCTAGTGAGTGGGACGTCAGTCTGCCTAACTATAGAGTCACATATTACTAGTATGTTGGGTATGTTATTTTGCTTTAAGGGCTGTGATTGCATGGCACACTGGTTTTGTGAAGTATGTGTTTCATGGTTTGTGTTGGAGGGGGTGGAGGTTGCTTGGATGCCTGCTTTGGAGGTCTCTGTTGCTTTTGTAGATTTTTATGTAGAGCCTCCGAGTATGTCTTCATATATATATGTGTGTTTTTTGCTGGTGCTGGTTTAATGAGTCTATGTGAGACTGGTGGTGTGATGCAAGTATTTCCCTTATCCTCTTGACTGTCTGATCCAGTCTTGGGTTGAGAGAGCTTAACCTCCAATTTGGCTGTATAATTGCATCTCTCACATGTATTAGTGTTTGGTGGTAGGAGGAGAGAGTTGTCTGTATATATATATATATATATATATATATATATATATATATATATCTGTTGTCTGTATATATAGATCTGTATACATATCCAAGTTTATGGACTATAGATCACAGTACTTAACACATGCACCACAGCACAAGTGTGAGTTTAACAGGACTGCAGATGATATTATGAGTCATGATATCAGCAGGCCACATGGAGAGCAAGAGTTTGTAGGCTTGCCTTAAATGGATGTTTTTGCAAGGAGCAAAACAGTACAAAACCATGCTATTTGAGACGTCAGTGTGGGATACACACTTAGACTGTCCTTTATGGAGACACACCTGTTTTGGGGGGTGGGGGAACAAACCACATTTACTGTTAGGATACAGACAAGTCTGAAGTCAGACACTGCAATGTGTAGCCTCACTTTTTAATTTCTGTCTTGAATGCTGTAACAGTAATCTTCTGCTGTAGGACTGTATGTATGTTTCATGCATGAGGCCTACTAATTACAAATGGATACATATTAGTAAAATAAATGTCTGTAGACACATGTTAATTTCATTTCTGTACAAATAAACCACTATTTACTTGCACACTGTACCAAGTTCATAGATACGAGGATATGTCATAATATTCTTCAAGAATACAGTGTAGATTAAGCATCTATCTTTCAAATGCAGTGGTTGACACAACTGTAGTTCAGGGCTGACTCTGTCTGATGCAAGCAGTAGACAGCCAATACATGGATAGGTACAGGTTGTGTGAGTTATCTGGCATAATTTTTAATATATGTATGTGAGTAGGAGAAACGGATTACTCCCTAGGTCCCTAAGTGGTCAGTGAATATTCTATGCTTTGTCTCTTAGCCAAAGCAAGGGCATACTAAGCACACCTATGGCAACACATACCTTAATTTACACTGAGATGGACTCCCCTCATTTGGCTCTGTGTTGAGGGCAGCAGAGCTAACAGAGTTCTTGTAATATGTCCCTGTCCACCCTTTATCACTCTACAATCTCTAGCTTATGTAGCACCTGGAAGGTTACCCTAGGCCTGAACACTTTTCTCCTTCTCAGCCTAGTCCTATTGTCAGCAGCACCAGCATTATTGACTTCAGCCTCTAGCACATACAGATGTAGAATAGCTGCAGCAGCTCCTAGCATTCTCTCAGTTAAAATTTGTAAGTCTCTACTCTAATGGTCTTGAAGTACTGAGGGAAAATCAGAATGTAGGCTGTATGCATACTTTATACATTTCTTGAGTAGGTCTACCATGTGGGATTGGCTAATTAAGATGCAAATTCACCTGCATAGGATATAATTAACAAGATTTATAGATTCTACGTCAGTGTACAGTAGTGCACTGTGCGTACCATTGCGCAGCAGAGCACAGCTGTGCATAACAAAGGAAAACCATCTCAAAATGTATATTTTCATCCCTTTTGTCATGATACATACAGAAAATACTAATTACTGCAGGTTACACTTTATTTGTATAAGCTGCAATGTTTGAACAGTATGAGAAAAGTTGCCATTCCCTGTAGTAGGTCCTAGAACCATCCGTGCTCCTGTCCAATACTTAACACCTGTTGCCACAGGAGTACTTATGCAAATTCCCATCACTGAAGGCTTTTAGCAGAGCACAGCCCTGCTTACTGGGTTTGCACAATGTCCAGCAGTGCTCAGCAATATTAATTGAATGCATCCGGTTTCTATTTTTGGATGTATAGCTAATGTCTAAAATGAGCGGTGGTCTGGTCGCTCAAACAAAGTATGCATTACCAAAACTGTTTGCGGCAAGTGGTACACTGAACAAGCACTTGCTTTACACAAAAACAAAGTCACCTGACACCTCCCCCCAATGTCATAGACATTCATTGGAAACACTGTGTAGGAGCCTGCACAAACGGAACATCCCTACATGGTTCCTGCTTTTTGTGACTCAACAAATCCACATATTTTCCATTCATTTGCAAAATAACTGTGCTGACAGCCTGGAAACCACATGGTTAGTAGCAGTGTAAGCTGGGCAACAGCATGGGAGCATGACTTTAAAGACACAAGGCAGGGTATTACTTTACCTATGGTGACAGTACATTATTCTCCTCTTTGACATGACATTTCTGGTAATCATATCTGGAACCTTTTGTGACAAGCAGCCCACTGTGCAAACCTGAGGTAAAAAAATACATTTAAATTTATAGTAATCTGACACACCTTCCTGATGCTTTTGGACATCCACAATGTATACTTCACCCATTATATGCATGTTGTTACCTTTTTATGAGAATTTTGTCCATATTTCTGGACTTCTACATGCCCTTGCTTCTGTGTAGACTCCTGTACATGGAAATTTTCTGTGTACATTACCAACAGGGGCACAGAGTCTACATGGTTGTATTTAAGGTTGTTGGATCACTCCACCATGTTGTTTTGCTTCATTTGCATAACTTTCAGCTACTTATGCTGAAAGTTGCATTCTATGAAAGTTTCCTTAATTATGGGTTAGTGCACATGTCTGAGTGCCACTACATGGTGTTTACTGATTATAAAACTCACCATGCCCATGTTTGCATCACAGTGCGACCCACACATGGAAAAATGACCAAGTTAGCTTTATTGAATTCCCCCTACATTAAACACAAAATTACTTTACTGTCATAACCCACTGTGTATACTGACAGTTTATTTTAGATAAATTAACCTATTAATTGTTGTTTACATTTGTCTAGTATAAATACTGAATATAATATTCAAATTTTGATATCTGTATGCTTCCCAGCAGCATTGACATTGTGAATTCTTGTCTAACAAAAAAAGAAATAAATCACAAAATCTCTAAATTGTAAATTGATTTGGTAACCCTTTACACAACGTACTTATAAATATGTGTTTTCCCTGTATAAAATCTTTGTGAGTCCGTTATGTGGTAATAGCATTTGACACTCTGTGTTTTATTTTCCTGCAGTATTCCATAATACATACACTGAATTTTTCTTAGTTTTTCCCAAACAAAAAAATACCATCAAGTACTGCACACACACACACACACACACACACACACACACACACACACACACACACACACACACACACACACACACACACACACACACACACACACATAAACCTTCTCTCCAATAAGTGATGGACTGGCACTGACTGGTCTTAGTGGTCCCTTATAGTCTGCTGTGTGGTGCTATTTATGTATCAGTGTCTTTTAATTTTATTTTATTTTAGTGGTGATTGTCCTCCTGCAACTTAATAAATCTGAATTTGAATGTCAATTATGAATTAAATATGCCATTGAGAACTGCAAACAGTTTATAGAAAATGATCATAAAACAATATTTTGCTAAGCAAAACAGCTATTTAACTGAGCCATTCATTTTTACAGACAGGCAGACAGGAGAATATTTGGAACAGGACTGTATTACTCAAGCATAACCATGCCTGGACACTGACTTTGTCAAACCTTAAGGAACTAGTTCTCTTTCTTTAAGAGCAGCAAAATATGATAGATGTGAATAAAATAAAATAATCTCCCAATTATTGTATTAGCAGAACTACATCAAGAGATAGAAAAGTAAGCCTGCCTCTGGCATAAGGGAATAAAGCCATGAGTATCGTCCAGATGACCCCAGTTCAACTACTGCCTCAGGCCCTTAATGGTAAAGCATGGAGGATGAGCACATGCCGGTCCTAGGATGGGATATGCTGTGCATTTCTCTATATCCCTGGCAGATACCACAATGTAGAGAAAAGACACAGGTGCAGGATGGAGGATAATGTCCACTCAGCCTGATGCTATTGCCATCACCACATTGGGGTAGGGAGTTTGGGCTTAGAAGCAAACAGCCAGGCTGCAAGCAGAATAATGCTGCAGGTGCCACTCTGTTGTGCTCCATGGAGGCTGTTTTCACATTCCCCTTTCCATCCACTGGCAGTCCCCAACAGAGGGATAGTACCACAAGAGCAAGCTGCTATTTGTTTTAAATTCCATCCCCATCAGTATCCCATAACTGTGGAGGGGGGAGAAGTACCAAGGTTGGGAGTGGAAGCAATAGGGGTGACACCGCACAGCTGGTGCACAGAGCTGTAGCCTGGGCCTGAAAAAACAGAGACAGTTTTCAATTCATTTATCTTGTCTTCATTTGTAAATGTTCTCCTTTTTTCTTCATTTAAGAGAATATCATACATTCTCTTATGCTTTTTTTTACTTTCCAGTGTCACTGTATGCATGCTTTTTTGTGGGGAAGTGTGTGTGCATGGGAGTACCTCCTTTTCTCATGCCTCCTACACACACACACACACACACACACACACACACACACACACACACAGATACAGATAGAAATAAAACAACTTCAGAATTGTAATAATTTTCTATTTCTTATTGATTTAATGTAAACACACGCATGCGCGTGCACACACACATGCGTGCACGCACGCACACACACACACACACACACACACACACACACACACACACACACACACACACACACACACACACACACAAACTTTAATTTAGTAATTTTTTTTACTTAATTTGATACTTTAATAAAGTTCTTCTCTCAAAGGAATTTATTATAAGCTGTAAATGCCAGCCTAATGAATTCCATTGTTCAGTTGCTGAGTGTATTTCCCTGTGCTGTTTTGAAGGCATTTGGAACTATGTAAGGCTATACAAAGCCCCCCCCCCCGCCCCCCGCAGCCTACTCTGTTATACTCTAGTTTTCTTGTTCTTATCCTAATGCAAAAAGGTCTCTTCATCCCTACACAATTAGGTCAAATCCTCAGAAGTGGGAACTCCAGAATCAATTTGTCTCCCTGTCCCATAAAATCCCCACTGGGCCTCATTTTCAATACGGTTGAGACAAAACTCTCCAGGCTGTTTTGTTTTAGTCCTTGTGTTCTGACCTAGGAGGTCAGAAAAAAGAAATTCAAAATGAAGAGAAAAAAAATTCAAGTCAAGTAAAATATATACCCTAGCTTAACATACACTGATTGAACTTACTGTAAGTGAAAAAGATATCATCTGAGCAGTCATTAACACCTTGAAAAAAAATATTGGATTCTAAGTAAGCAGTGTTTTGATATGGCTTACTCTATCAAACCACTTAATGTTTAAAGGGATAAATCGCAAAGTATCTCCTTTACAGCCATTTTCAGTTGCTTTAAAGTTTGTTTCCACAGAAAAGTAGGTAATCAATGCTAATTTGCAGAACAGGCAGTACGTATAATTTGTTTTCTTGAGAATCTTGGTGATCACTTCAGCTATTTTTGTAGATTTCAATTAAGCCATCATAGTGGTAAGCATGAAAAGTTGATTACCTGCATTTCCCTAATGACCCAGGGATGATGCCAGCTCAATAACATAGACAGAACTAAACATTTCCAGGCAAAACCATGGCATATCATATAACAAGAGAAAACTGACACAGATGTATGATGCAGTCAGCACAGAGGCAAAATAACTGCGTAGAAGAATCCTTTAGTATGTTTGGCTGTTTGCAGCCAGGCAAAGCTGAAGACAGACTTACAGAAAAATCCCGCACCTTTTAATGAGAATTCCAAATCATTATTAAGAGCTTTTGTTGAGAAACCTTACTCCATCATGCAAAAAACAATCATTCAAAGGGTGGTCTCACAAACAGTGCTGTAGCCCTGTTGACAGGTATCACCTGAAATAGAACTGATGATTGTTTTCTTCTATGCCACTGAGAGGAATAACATACCTAATTGACCATACCTTTCAACTACCCAGATTTACCCAAAACGTCCAGATTTTTGCCTCATACTTTTGGGTTTGTTCCTGATTAAAATTTGTGGTTTTCTGGCAAAATTACAGAGGACTGAAGTCATTAAATAATGATATACATTTGAGTTTCAGACATTGATCCTAAATCCTGTTATTCTAGCAATGTTCTAAGTTTATAAGAGCAATATTTAAAATCTGTCCCTATTTTGGGCCTTTGTCTCACATTTTATTAGTCTTTATCCAGATTTCTTTCTCTAAGAGGTTGAGATGTATGCACTTCAATTCCTTCCCCAAATAATCAAACAATAAATGAACCTCTCAGGATCAGACCCTCACAAAGTGAGTGAAGTAACATCCAGATTTACTATGTAGTCAGTTAACAGACACAAAATAAAGGCACATACAATGTCAAGGGTTTTGTAAAGATTACAACATAGTCCTACTGGCTAAGGTTAACAGAATAGTTTCTGCAGCACAAACTAATTAAGCAGGAACCATATTTTTCCATTAGAAAACAGTTTTCATTCTAATGGCTTTCTGGTGGTGCAAATAAATGTTACAGAGAATAGCGTGCAGCATTGTTTAGGTATCTAAAAATGAGGTTTTGAACATAGTTTAACAAAATAATTTTAAAAATCTGTTTGAAATAACTTCATTACTACTGGCCTATGTTACTACATAAGAAAGGAACATGAACAATATTTTACAAATGAACCACCACTGCATCGACATGATACAAAATAAACTGTTCTTCAAATTAAATTTGCACTAATGATACTGCCCATCAACTCTTGCTTTTCTTGCTCAGTTCACAGATGGGGTACCTTCTTTGTGAAAGTTGCATATCCTTCCTATGTCCACATGTTTTTTGCTGAGCTGCCCACCATCCTTCCACATCTTAAAGCCTGCTGTTACATAGACTAGCAATCCTTTAAACTGTATGTAGGTATGCATGGTGTGTGTGTGTGTGTGTGTGTGTGTGTGTGTGTGTGTGTGTGTGTGTGTGTGTGTGTGTGTGTGTGTGTGTGTGTGTGTGGGTAAGCTTGCACGTGTGCGTGTGTGTGTCCGATTGCTTGGTGGAACAGGCTTCATCTGTTCCTTAACCCTGAAATAAGTTAGGTTTCATGTTATGAATAAATTGAATGAATGAATGAATGAATGAATGAATGAATGAATGAATGAATGCATGAATGAAAAAAGGAAGGAATGAATTAACTAAACTGACAAGACAGTTCAACCACTTTATTCTAGTCACAAAAATATATGCCTCAGCAAGGATTACAGAGGTAATCCAAATCATCACACAGTTTAAGTGGTCAGTAATATTTTTTTAACTTAAAAGGGATAAATAGAAACCAATAAAATGGACACTTGGTGTTCAGTATTTTAAACATGCCCTGGGATTTATTAACGATCATGTAAGTGTTGCACTAAGCCGATGCAATGTAAGCATGTTAGTGTAATGAGCAGCAGCGCTAATGGAATATACATGCTGCTCATCACGCCTTCACATTTACAAGCACCTTTTCATGGCCAGCAATAGTGTTTGTGACCATGTAAAGGTGCTTGACTGTACAAGCACAGCATGGAAACAATGCAGTTTGCTTATAGGCAGAGCTAAGAACGAAGCATACACTATGGCCTGGCAATATTAAGGGCAAGTATAGTGAACGAATTGTGAAGGAGGTGACATGAAATGGGGGAACTGTATGTGAATAATAATGGTTTCAAGAGCATGGGTAAAGTATAGTCATATACTACAGCTGAATGTGCTGAAGTGTCAAAGAATCCTTGCTAACTTAAATCCTGCCATAGTAATGCAATGAGAATTAAAATGTTACTGATAAACTGATGTTTCGCAGACAAATAGAAATGGGCATGCAAAGTATATGATAGGGTTATGAAGCTGCAGTGTAACAAGGGGGAGCTAAAATGTGATAAGCATGCTAATAAAATGATGAGTTGAGCTAAAAGTTAGCAAGAACAGAGGATACATTGTAGGATGAATGCATAGCATGCAGTTATTGCATATGACACGTATAACATATGTATGGAAGATGACACCACAGCTGTATTTTCAGCCTCAGCATATATACGCAAAAACAAATTGAACATACAGCTGTACTGTCATGTGCATCAGAAATGGACATGTTTTCAAGGAAATGTAAGTGGCACCCGTAGAAAAGAAGTCTGTCACCTATAAACATGTAATAGATAAGTAAGTGTTGTGTACTCATATAAATGTTAAATCATTAGATAATAACACACAACATACATAACTGAAAAATTACCTCAAAATAGAGTGACAGTTCATGATTTCAAGTTTTACATTGTTAATATGCAAACCTCTCAGACATCATTATACTGGGCATGCACACCTGGAATTATAAGGAACAGCAATATAACAGCAATCCAACAGCACCAACACACAATAAAGTGTTGTAACAAAGGACCAGTCACAATTTCTGTTGATCTGGCTGCATGTCATACAGTAAGACATGCTTATAGAAGCTTTCATCTGCCATTAAGCTGTATAGTGTGGCAAAAACAGTAGTAGTAATAAAGAAATGTCTGGATTAAGACATGCAATACAGAGCATAATTCTTTTGGGAATAGGTAATATCTATGGGCAATAAATGACATAATAAGCATTTGCATCATGTCATTTCTGAGCACATGCCAGCACAGATATCAGAGATATGCATAACAATCATGGATGGTTCATAGGTAGGTACTAGGCTATCAGCCCACAGGCCTCCATAAGCCTAGCCAGCAAGGTACCATAGCTTATGCCACCCAAGAAAGTTATTTTCCTGTACCACTGTCCAGCAGAGACACAGAAGTGATCCCTGGGGTGTATTGCCTATTTCCCATCCATTCATCAAGATTTTTCTTGAAGAGTGCTAATGAAGAACTTTGCTTCACATAGATGGATAGCTTGTCCCAGAGTATTGGAAGTCTCTGGGACAGGAATCTATCCCCCCAGCATGTCTTGTTTATTCTGGTGACAAGGTGTAGGTCCCTAGAACGTGTAGCTCAGAGGGATTGGGATTTCTTTAGGTGTAGCATGTCCAACAGCTCTGGGTTTGACATAGCTTTATATGTTAGGCAGAGATCACCTCGGAGTAGGTGATATGCTATGGAGTAAAGCTGGAGTTTTTTGAGGTGGTCAGTATAGGGCATTTGTTTGAGGCCAGTAATCCTCTTTGTGAGGTACTTCTGTGGCCTTTCCAGCTGCTGCAGATGTCTTGGGAGGTACATTCCAAAAGGGGCGTTGTACTCTATAATGGGTCTAATGAGTGACGAGTAGAGGGGAACAATTACCTCTTTTTTCCTGGATGAGAACCCTTTTATAATGGTTATGTTGTGAAGAATGCCCTAGAAGGGCTTACAGCTTTTTCCTATCATAAAGGGTATGGATGCTCTGCCTTGTAGTACAAGGCCTGAAAATGTGTCTCTATGACTATGCTACAACTATTGTCTGTGCATATGCCACTGCTGTTGGAAACAATTGTCTGACAGACTGATGTTGGCAAAATCAAACTCCTGCCTATTAAACTAGGCTCTCTTTAGACCTCTGTATTAACTGCATGTGCCAGATCAGACAGCAATGGGGCTGTCACTAATAACTGAATTTAAATGTATGCATTAAGAAAGGAGTTAAGAATATAATATGAACAATCAGATTTAGTGAAAAGGCTGGAAAGCAGCTACACATCTGTACACATGACAGTTAGACTGCAATATCAATGCTTCTTTGACAAGGAAGCTATTTCTATTGTGTGGTATGCACACTGTCCCAGAACTGAGCAACAGTCTATCTGGGTATATATGTTATAAAAGCCAGTGGTTAATGCAAGTGCCACAGGAGCATTCAAAAAATAACAAACCACAAATAACCACTTTGGTGCCATGCAATCACAACCTGTGCTGATATATCATTGTCCAAAATAAAAATGGATAAGAATATCTAGATACAATGGTGTTTGTGTAACATCAGTACATTCATATAATATTACCCTTTCAGGAAATGAACAGCAAACTTTGTGACTCTACCAATTAATGACATGTGGATGAAACCCAAGTGCTACAGTGGAAGTGTTAACACAACCGTGACACTGTAAATAAAAGTGTGGCTATCTGAGAAAATAGCCGGGGGTTTTCTAAGAGGAATCAGCATCTATACACGAAAACATCAGATGTGTTGGACAACAGTGTTATGTGACATCTACAGTCACAGTAAGGCTGACATAACATAGTCTGAGCAATAGTAGCTGGATTTAAACTAACTGCTTAAGATCACATGCTACAATTACTGTCTGAATTGCAGGTACCACACAAAATATTGAGGTACAAATGAGACAGTGCACAGTTAAAATGGATGACATCTCCACTGTTTATTAGCTGGATGTTTATGCTAAAAAGTGGTCGAAGCACATAGTAACACTGTACAGCTACATCATATACATATTTGAAGAGTAATATAGACAGTATGAGTGTAAAAGACAAACTCACAACTAGCCTAAGACATCTGACATATGTAGTTACACAATATACAAAGCTCACTTTCAAAGTCATGCAACACAGGACAATTTGCACTCCAGCTGTGAGATACTGTAGTTATTGTACTGTTATGTTATCACTTTGTGGCCCCAATTTTTTTTTTCCTGGGGATGCTAGGATTTGCTAGTGTAACATCTGGAGTTGTATTAATTGCCATTGCAAACATGTGTAAACCAATCCTGAATTAATTTACAGTCTCACACACACACACACACACACACACACACACACACACACACACACACACACACACACACACACACACACACATGACTAGTTTGTCATACTGAGCATCAAAATGTGTACACTTGTACCTGTCTAGTTACACAATCTAGAGATCACTGGATTAACTGCAAGCACCACAAAAGAAATCTGACTTTTAAGGGGACAGTGTGCACCTTTGTCAGGATGAGCTCATCATTGTATTTCAGAGAGGCTAGTTTGAACCAAGCTGAACTGAGGTGGGCTACCAGCCATAACTCTGAGTTGAGATACCAGACAACTAGATGCTTCTGAGATTCCCAGAAACCATAAATTCCCTGTTTTTTGCTTGATTATACTATTTACTGCACTTTTTATTGTGTTCTACTTATTCAATCCTGTATTTTAATACTGTAGACTAAGCTGCACTGTTTGGACTGCATTTGTCTGCTTTACTGTGCCTGTTAACTCATATTTTGTTGCTGTTTTCACTGTTGCAAAATTTTTATTTTTATTTTCATTGTTTGCAAAGTAATTGTTGCCACTTTTCACTGTTTGCAAACATCTGCTTTGTTTTTTCAGTTTTATGGTTGCCACCTTTTAAGCAGGCCAAAGTGGGACATAGGGGTGTGGCCAATATGACACTGGCCACACCCTCTACCATGACATCACCACAGGACTGGTGAGGGAAATGCAGTATTTTACAAACTGCTAGATAATGTGTGACATGCAAGGGATGATAAACAATGGGTTTACAGTACCCAGACCAAACAGGGATTAGCTCTGCCTGCAGGTCCGGGTTGGTGATATAACTGAATTGCTGTGGAAAAGCTGGAAGTAAATGCAGCTTTTCCACAGTGATTCAGTGTGATGGAAAAGCTGGACTATTCAAGTCCCACTGCTTTTAACAGCAGGCAATGGGGTGAGGTTGCTCATCTCGTGAGTGTCCCACTGATAACAAGATGGGTGGCAACCTTATTCTGTTTTACCACCAAGCAGTGTTTTAAATAACTGATTTGCCTGCTGTTTAAAGCATTCTTTAAGTGTCTCCTTGCTGTTTTCCTGCTGTTTAAACATTTTTAGTGTTTCACTGCTCTTTTTCTGCTGTTTAAAACATTTTTTAGTGTTTCCTGCCTAAATTAGTGCAGCTAGTAGCTGTAGCATAGTCTAGATACAGGTTTGCTGCATCTGGGTCTGTTTGTAGTGGATGTTGTATTCTGAGCAACTTTTCCAAGCCATCTTTGATTGGAAGGGGCCCTTCTGCACCCTTGTGAGTGAACTGTGCTGATTGAAACCTGTCTGGTGAAGGGTGATTGGTCTAGGGCTTGGAGTAAGCACCCTCATTGGTTATTTTGATTTATTTTTTTTAAGATTTTTAAAAGTTTTTTGTTTTAAGTTTTTAGCTTCTGGTATTTAAACCCTGCATGTGAGATGGTTTCTGCTTGTTTGAACTGAGCTGGGCTATCAGACACCACTCTGAGCTGAGATACCAGATGGCTAGATGATTCTGAGCTTCTCAAAACCATAAGTAGTCTTTTTTGCTTGATTATACTATTTATTTTATTGTGTATTGTTTATTTATTACTGTATTTTAATACTGTAAACTAAACTGCATTGTTTGCACTGTATTTGTCTGCCTTACTGTGCCTGTTCACTCATATGTTGTTGCTGTTTTCACTTTTGCAAAGTAATTGTAGTCACTTTGTTCACTGTTTGCAAAGCATCTGTTCTGCTTGTTCTGTTTTCCCACCAAACAGTGTTTTAAGTAACTGATTTGTTTGCTGTTTAAAATATTCTTTAGTGTCTTCTTGCTGTTTCCTTGCTGTTTAGAACATTTTTAGTGTCTCGCTGCTCTTTTTCTACTGTTTAAAACAGTTTTTTAGTGTTTCCTGCCTAAATTAGTGCAGCTAGTAGCTGTAGCATAGTCCAGATGCAGGTTTGCTGAATGTGGGTCTGTTTGTAGTGGCTGTTGTATTCTGAGCACAATTAAGCCATCTTTCTGCACCCTTATGAGAGAAGTGTGCTGATTGGAACCTGTTTGGTGAAGGGTGAATGGTCTAGGGTTTGGAATAAGCACCCTCATTGTTTATTTTAAGGTTTTTGTTTTTAAGTTTGTAGCTTCTAGTAATTAAACCCTACATTTGAGCTGGTTTCTGCTTGTTTGAACTGAGCTGAATTGAGGTGAGCTACCAGACACAACTCTGAGCTGAGATACCAGATGACTAGATGCTTCTGAGCTTCCCAAAACCATAAATTGCCTGTTTTTTTTTTTTCTTGATTATACTATTTACTGCACTTTTTATTGTGTTCCATTTATTTAATACTGTAATTTAATACTGTAAACTAAACTGTACTGTTTGTACTGTATTTGACTGCCTTACTGTGCCAGTTAAATCATATTTTGTTGCTGTTTCACTGTTGCAAAGTTTTGCTTTTTTTTTTTTTTTTATTTTTGCTATTTTCCTAGTTTGCAAAGTTTCTTTCTTAATGGTGTTTACTGGCACAACATTCAACAGGTAGACTTGGAGGAAGCGACACAGGTGCCAGTAGAAAAAACAACAGCATGTCTTCCACGTTGTACTGATAGCAGTCCAGAAAATAAGGTGTACTGAAAACATGCTGTATTACATTTTATCAACATTAACGAGCATTTGTCATGATCGGGAACCAAGTGCTAAGAGGCATTGTGTTTGATTTCCAAATAGAATCAGGTCAGTCATGTCATATAAGTTGGAATTGGAAAAAAAAAGGGCCAAAACATTGCAGCGAGGGTGCCAAATTCAAAAAAGAAGCATATATCTCTGATCTGACAGACTTTCCACTATGCTTAAAAGCTGCACATGTATATTACCGCATTCCTCAGAAGCCTGAATACCTGCTGTTACTGGCAAGCCGCTACTGAATGCCTTAACCAATTCTTGCATTCAGCTATGGCGGTAAAGGATGCTACAGCAGCCCTGACAATTGAAGCCAAACTAGAAAGAATGTACGTAGTATGGCCGTTATTTCACAACATGGACTGACAAAGAACATTCAGTCGGTGTCCTTGCAATGCAGCAACATGCTGCTGCCAGTAAAGTGCACGAAGAAACAACAACAGTATGTTGTGTACTTTGTGTTGGTAGCACTCTGGAAACCAACCTATTTTGTTAAAGAAAACATACTGTTTTCCATTTCAAGCACATTAACTTGCATATTCACTGATCGGGAAGCAACCACTGTTTTTGTGAAAATCTGGTTGCGATAATACGTTAAGTACCAGCACATGTAAGGCCACCCAAGCCTCCCAGACCCCATCCCAAATGCCACCAGCATCAGTATCAAAAGACTTTTTCATAGAAAAAAACATCTGCACAATGTGAGAGCAAAAACTCTGCAACATGAGCCTCAGTAACATAAATAGAGCAATAATACAAAATCATTTTACTCTTATAATGAATATCTATTTCAGACAACTCATAGTCCAACCAAGGTTTCTGAGAATTATGCTTAGGAAAAAACTGAAAACAAAAGCAGAAGTAGCCTCTTCAGTTTCAAAATAAACATCAGCAGAAGCAACCCTTCACCAGTGAATAATAGCACACAATGACTGAACTGAAACAGACAAAGGCTTTAACTAAGAATGCCAAAAAAACGTATGTGATAAAGGCTGACCTGGAACAGATTTTAAATGGATCAAATGTTTAGAAACAATCACTGCTTGTCCATTAAATCCAAGCTGACTGCCAGAAGGAGAAACTATTGTTTTTACCACAGCAACACAAAATCTAACTTTAGAAACAACAGTAGAGGCAACAGAGACTACAGGACTAGTAAAAGTAGCTGTCTTCTCCACTGGGGAGCTAATACAGCAGATACTGATGGAGTAAAAGACTGAGAACAATCCTGTAGTTCCATAGAATCACTCCAGTCAAGTAAACTGAAGTTATCAGCATATTTCAAAACAATAGAAACTTCAACAGAGGTCTGAGAACTAGGCAAAGAAGATTTTGGTGAAAAAGACACTGAAACATTATCAGAAGCCAAATTAGATACATTAATAGTAAAAGCAGCAGCAGGAGCCAAAACTCCTGATGCAGAAATGGCCTCTGTCTTGTTTCACCTGGAAGTGAATTCAAGGAATTCCTAGGGCTCAGAGTACGCACACTCATTGGTTCTTTTGAGTTTTTTTTAAGTTTTTTTTTTTTTTAAGTTTTTAGCTTCTGTTATTTTAGCCCCACATTTGAGAAGGTTTTAGCTTGTTTGTGCATTGCACAGTACCACTCACTGTCGTGCAATTGTGCACCATAGCCAGACAGATAATTTCAACAATTTTTCAACTTAGTAGTACATTAGTGTAGTCCTCATTGTTAGTACATCTCCTGTCTAAGAAGTATTGCTAGTCAGCTGTGACCTATTAAAACACCAGCCAAAAGCCCCATCAGAAACATCTATCTACAGAGCACCCCCTAGATCAGTCCTGAGAGCACCCCCCTTTGTGATAACAGCTCTTCAAATCAAGCATTATGGACAGATAGGCTACCCTTCTTTCTTCTGCCATCCTTGTTGACTTGGGTCTCCTGAAGCAGTGTAGCAACTGCTTCATGTACACCGACAATCTTCTACTAATATCTCACTGTAGAACAGAGTGTGAGAGATGTATCTACACCAGGAATCTTGGATCTTTGCTGTCTTTCACCCAAAATAGTAACACTGAAGAGGTTATCAACTCACCCACCACAACTCATGCACATAGTACCACTACTCATACACATAGTACGCATCAACACATAAATAAACATACGCGAAGGTTCTATCCAACCTAAGACTGGTTGAAGAACAAAGTAACTCTATCCCAAAAGTAAAAATTCTATATCCAAAAAAAGAGGTAACAGACATGGCCTCAAATGCAGAATTTATTAGATAACACAACAACTCAGTAAGGGCTTTCAAATCTAACACAGACATTTCATCAGACTTTAAAATGCAAAATATCATCCATCTTTTAAATATAAAACTACTTAATTATTCAATCAAGGCTTAACCAGTCACTTACTACAATTAATAAACAACCTTAAATCATATACATAAACAAATCCCTATGGGAACCTGCTAGTAAAAAAGTATGGTAGCATCTCATTTACTATCACTAAAAATAAGATGCCCGGCACTGCATAGATATTTAAAAATATATATTATATAAAATACATATAAATATACACATAATGTTGCATTAACAAACCTATGATGTCAGAACTCTGACATAATATATACATCAAATACTAAAATACAATAAATCACTATCATGCAAAAAATATATATACAAAATATTATAATATTAATAGAGGCAAAATGCATTATTGACATATGATAAATATACATCTTAAAACAAATGAATCCAAAAATGTGAGGTTATATGAACTAGGCAAAAAACTTGAACCTGTGAACACATGACAAAAAAACACAAAAAAACAAAACATTGGTGTTACAGTGGAGCAATAGTCTATTAATATTGTGGACAACAATGGTCAAAATGACTAGCCTAAACCTAAAGGCAAATCTAATGTCTTATAGATCTGTTTACCAAAAAAGCATTCAAAGAAACATTGATGTTGGAGCCATATGCTTTATTCACTTTTAATCTTATGATCCACCTCATTTCAGACCTCTCTGTGATATTCTTGAAATCATATAATCTAGAACCTTTATTGATAATTTCCAGTACGAATAAAGAAAATGTATGTGTAAGGCCATTAAGGTGGACATGTCTAGCTAGGGCATTGCTTTCATCTTCATGGTTGATTGCATATAAATGTTCCCTAACATGCTCACATAAGGAGTAGTTAGTTTTACCCACATAAAATGATGGATATTTGGTGTATATGTAGGTACACTAAATTTTCTCTCTTACAATCTGCATATTCAGTGAACTCATATACCTTCTCCATGTAAGATGAACAAATGTATTACTGTTGGCCATATATGAGCAATAACCACAGCTCCTACAAGCAAAAGTTCTTCTCTGAGATCTCATCTTGAATGTCTTCTCTTTTTCATAACTTAATAAATGTTTCAGTGTTTTACCAACTAGGAGTTGTGCCTATTAACTCAACAATTTTTTCATCAAGCATCAGCATCTCCCAGTTCTTGCATATTATCTCCTGAACTGCTGCATTTTTGGAAGAAAAAGGAATAACATTTTGCATTTGCTATTCCAGTTAGTTCTATTGTCTGTCATTACTAATGAACTAATGTTCCTATCTCTAAAATAAGGTTGACATCTACTTTTCCTATTAATAAAACTCCCATCTGTCAAAAAGCAACATTCTTTTTGCTTATACGTTCTATCTAAAAGCTCTTTAACTAATCTTTTAAGGGCTATGTCACTGCTGCTATCTCTACTCATAAGTCTCGAGACCCTGAGCCCTTGTTCTTTAACTAGGTTCTTATATATGTGTGGAGGATGCATACTTGTCTATGTAACAGACTATTCGTCTTATAAGCTTTCTTATACATGTCAGTTTTAATTGAATTGCCATATTTGAAAACCAATACATCTAAAAAAATATATTCTCTCCCTCAACCATTGTCCTGTAAATTTCAAAACATCTGTGGTGGAATTTATATAATGAATAAACCTTTCTAGTTCAAGTTCAGTGTCACTCCACAACAGGAAGACATCATCAACAAATCTCTTATAGTATGGAATACTACAAGAATATTCATGATTCATTAAGACAAAAGTGGCTTACCAGTATGCCATGGCAATATTGGCATACAAATTTGTACTTGGAGTGCCCATTGCAACTGCTCTCCCTTTTTAAGTAATAATAACTATTATACAAAAAGACATTATTAGTCAAAATAACACCCAATGTACACAGTATAGAAAACTTTTATCCCTCAATATACCATGACTTAATAAAACATGTCTAACATATTATATCCCCTACTCATTGTGGATCATGATAAATAAAGAGGTCACATCAAGACTAACAAAGATGACACTAGAGACATAGTTCTCAGGAAAAACATATTCTGAAAGAGAAGTAAAAAAATATTCAGTATCTCTGAGGATGATTTGTATCACATCAACAACTGACCTTAGATTATTTTCAACATATATTGACAAGGGTCCATAAGCCACCCTGTACTCAATACAATGGGTCTTAACGGTGGATCTATTGGATCTTTATGTATCTTCGGCAAACCACTAAACACTGGAACTAAAGGTGTTTCAACTAAAAAATATCTATACAAGTCCTGGTCAACAATTCCACTTAGAAAGCAGTCATATATATCTGCATGTTAATTTTTTTATTATTTCATTTCATTGTTCGTTAGTTATAACAAGATATCTGTTTATCATTGAGCATTTCTCTCATTCTTTGTTATATGTCACACTATCCATAATGACAGCTACTCCACCTTTATCTGCAGGCCTAATAATTATCATATTATTGTTCTGTAGGTCAAATAAAACCTTATATTCATCTACTGACAAATTATAAAATGATTTGCCTTTACCCTCTTTATGCATAAGATTCAAAAAAATCTTTCTCACATGCCTTATCAAAAGCCTCCAATAATGGATATTACTGTGGGGAAAAACACTACATTTTTTAAATACAAAATCACTGTGTTTTTGCTGCTCACCATACATCAACTTTAACATCACATTTCTGATAAACATTTTAATATCGATAATATAGTCAACAATATCAGTCCATTTAAAGGGAATGAAAGACAAACCCTTCTGTAACAAAATCATTTCAGTCTCGCTCAACTCATAATAAGAAATATCCCATACTAACTGTGAGTCGCTGGATTCCATATCTTCTTCGGTCATGTTCTCTGCTCCTTTCTCTTCTGATGACTTTGTCCTTTTCCTGCCTCTGCTCTGGGATCTCTGAGTCTGCAGACGGTCCCTTATGTGCAGAGGAAACAGAAAAAAAAAATATTTACAGGATAAAACAGAAGGTTCCTTAGTCTTCTTCCTTACATCTGGTGTAACATCAGCTGATGTAGAGGCCAGCTTCAATTCCAGTCATGCTGATATAACTTTCTCCAGATGGGTTTCAGGAGGGGGAGATGCTGATTGATTCTCTTAAATGGGCAAGTTAGATTTAGCATTTCTTATTGGTTCTTTTGGTCAAGAGAAAACCTGCCCCTTGACAAAATCACTGTAATCTCATTACAATTTTATCTTTTTCTGTAGATGTATTTTATATTCAAAGTCTGTGATGTTGGTACTTAGTTCATTAACAAAAGTAGCATACCTCTCAGGAGATATACAGGCTAAAACCTGTTGCTGAATATGTGTAAGCTCCGTAACCAAGTTATTCTCTAGTGACATAAAATGTTCAGTCAAAAGCTTCATATATCTAAATCTGGTTTCCATATTTAACTTATGCCACTTAAGTAACAATTTGGGGAAAGTAGTCCCATATGTGGGCATTTTAAGGATGTAAAGTCCTCTTAGCACAACTTTAAAGCAAAGACATGCCTCCAAATATTTATGTTGCCATTGTATATTTTTCAATTTCAATAATGTATTTTTTAATTCTCTGGTCAATCTTAGCATCTTCTCTATATTAGGATCATGAATTTTTGGTATTCTCTTGAATATTAAATGTCAATAATGGATTACCTTCAGATTGGAGTAGGAGCTTAAATTCATCAGTCTTGCTAATGCTTCTTGCTCGATTAGGATTATACTCCAGTTCCAGGATTGTGCCTTCGGCCATGCTTATCCACCACCAGTCAAGCAAAAAAGCAAACTATCCAACCTAAGAATGGTAGAAGAACAAAGTACCTCTATCCAAAAATTAAAAATTCTATATCCAAAAAGAGAGGTAACAGACATGGCTCGAATGCAGAATTTATTAGATAACACAACAACTCAGTCAGCGCTTTCATGTCTAACATGGATGTTTAATCAGACTTTAAATTTAAAACATCATCCATCATTTAACTATAAATCACTACTTAATTATTCAATCAAAACTTAACCAATCAGTTGCTACAATTACTAAACAACCTTAAATCATTTACATAAATAAATCCCTATGGGAACCTACTAGTAAAAAACTATGGTAGCTACTAAAATCTTATTTACTTTCACTATAAATAACATTCACGGCACCGCATAGATATTTAAAAACATATACTATATAAAATACATATAAATATACACCAAACATATGGACCCCAATTACTATATCCTCATAGGTCCATTTATAAGTCTTATAGCACACCAGTTTTTCAAAGTTCTCTCATCCAAGTTTTACTGCTGAAATTCTGTCCCTCTGTCACATCCTATTCAAGCAGCAGGCAATATTTAGGTCCCAGGAATGGGTATCTCTAGGCCCATTTGATTTATGAATGTGCAGCATATATATTAGGTTTGGGTCAGAGATTGCTTTGTAAACCAGGCATAAGTCTCCCCTAAGAAGTCTGTACGATACTGAGTATAGTGACAAGGACTTTAGCTGGTCTGTGTAAGGCATGTGCTGGAGTCCCTTGATCTTCTTAGTTAGAAACCTTTGAGGTCTCTCCAATTGCTGCAGGTGCTTTGTACGGTACATGCTGAAAGAGGTGTTATACTTAATTATGGGCAGATTAGTGAAAAATATAAAGGGGTTAAAACTTCCTTTGCTCTAGATGTGATGCCTTTACTAATCAAGCTTGTTATATGGAAAGTCTTCCTCACTACAGTAGACACATAGTGGTCAAAGTTAAAGTCGCAGTCTACTTGTGATCCCAGATTTCTTACCACTTCACAGGTACAAATGGTATTGTTGTTAATTTGATAGTGTGAAGGAACATTGTTTTACGAAAGGGAATGATGAGCATTTCTTTGTATTCAGTTTGAGACCATTACCAAGACACCAGTAGTTGGTCTGCATAAGACCCTTCTGAAGTATACTGACATCATTTGGGAATTCAATAATTGCACCCAGTTTCCAGTTGTCTGCAAACTTAGTCAGCCAGAGCCCCTTAGTTTTGGCCTGAACTTCTGAGAAGTATATAGCAAATCATAGGGGGAATATCACTGATCCTTGTGGCACCCTGCTGGTGACAGGTCTGGTGGTTGATGTGGAGTCACCCACTTTGGTAATGTGTGTCCAGTTTGTGAGCCAGCTGGCAACCCATCTTACAACAAAGGGGTTTACATTCAGTTTGCTAAGTTTATCAGTAATGCCTGATTGTGAGATTGTGTCAAAGGCCTTTGCCAAGTTAAAGTATGCTGTGTACACAGATTTGCCCTCGTCAGCAGCCCTGGTCACACGTTTGAAGAAATCCACCAGGTTTAACAGGCAGGATCTGTCCGTGATGAAGGCAAATTGGGTCAGATCCAGGGTTTGGAGGTCGCCTATGTCTTTATTTATGAGGTCCACGATGATACATTCCATGGCTTTACAGATGAGGCTGGTCAGAATTATGGGTCTATAATTCCCTTGGTCTGTTTGCTAAGCCACCTTGTGGAAGGGAATAATTGTTGCTGTTCTCCATTCTGCAGGAAAAAAGCCTGTGGTTAGGCTGTAATTGACTAGGGTACTTAATGGTGATGCTAGTTCATGTTTTAGTTTTTCAGAAGACAGCCTGAGATGCCATCTGGTCCCACAGAGGCTGTGTTTTTTGCCTTAGACAATGCTTTAATAATGTTTCATAGTTTCATAGTATAGTACTAGGCTATCTGCCCTGGGGCATTTGTAAGCCTAGCCATAATGATGTGGCTTTTGCCACCCCATGAAATGGTACAAAAATGTACAGAATAAATCTAGAATACTGTGCCTCTGTCTAGTAGTGACACAATGAAGGTCCCCTTATATAATAGAATTAGTTTACTGTGCCCCTGTCTAGCAGTGACACAGATGTGACCCCTGGGTAAACTTACGATCTCCCATCCACTCATCAAGATTTCTCTTGAAGAGAGTCAGTGAGGGCTCTGCCTAATATGAACTGGGATCCTGTTCCAAAGCATGGGAAGCCTCTGGGTTATGAATCTATCCCTCCAGCATGTCCTATTCATACTTTTGCCAAGGTTTAAGTCTTTAGCTCTTGTGGTCCTGATGGATTTGGATTTTTTGAGGTGGAGCATGTCCATCAGATCCTGATTGGACATGGCCTTGTACATCAGGCAGAGATCACCTCTGAGCAGGCGGTATGCTACTGAATAGAGCTGAAGTTTCTTTAGTCTGGCAGAATAAGACATATGTTGGAGACCCTTGATCCTTTTGGTGAGGTACTTTTGTGGTCTCTCCAGCTGTTGCAAATGCCGGGTGAGGTACATACCAAATGGGGCATTGTACTCAATCATGGGTCTGATGAGGGAGGAATATGAGGGTACAATGACATCCTTGGATCTGGATGTGAATCCCTTCATGATGAGGTGTGCAAGGTAGAATGTTTTTCTAACCACTTTGGCAACGTGGGTGTCAAATGAGAGGTCGCTGTCTACTTGGGTCCCTAGGTCTCTGATTACTTTTTCCATACTCAGTGGGTTGCTGTCTATGTGATAATTTGTGGGTACTTTGTTTTTTCCAAAAGGGATGACTATACATTTTTTGGCATTTAGTTTAAGGCCGTGACTATGGCACCAGTTGTCCGTTTCAGTGAGGCCTTTTTGTAGGATGTGTGTGTCTGCTGGTGTATCGACTATGGCGCCTAGTTTGCAGTCATCTGCGAACATTGTCAGCCACAGCCCTCCCATGTTTGCTTTAACATCTGAGAAATAAATGCCGAACAAGAGGGGTCCCAGGACAGATCCCTGTGGGACACCACTTGTGACTGGCTTTGAGTCTGACATTGCTCCAGCAATTTTAACTTTATGGGTTCTGTCCTTTAGACAGTTTGCAACCCATCTAGTGACATAAGGGTTTACTTTTAAGCTGTTTAGCTTATCTATGATGCCTGAGTGGGGTATTGTGTCGAAGGCCTTAGCCAAGTCCAGGTATGCTGTATGGACTGCTTTGCCCTCATCAATGGCTCTAGTGACTGTTTCAAAAAAGTCAACCAGGTTTAAAAGGCAGGATCTGCCCTTTACAAAGCCGAACTGAGTGGGGTCAAGTGTCTGTAGGTCCCCTATGTCTCTGTTTATGAGTTCCATAATGATTGTTTCCATAGCTTTGCAGACCAGGCTAGTTAAGCTTATGGGGCGGTAGTTTCCAGGGTCTGTAGAGGCACCCCCCTTGTGGAGTGGGACCACTGTTGCTGTATGCCAGTGTTCAGGTACATATCCCAAAGTAAGGCTAAGGTTAAATAGCATTTTTATGTGTGAGTTTAGCTCCTCTTGGAGTTCACGTAACACGCACCCCGGGATACTGTCAGGTCCCAGTGATGCTGTGTTTTTTGCTTTGTTTAGGGCGGTTCTCACTGGGACATCTGAGATGACAGGGAGATTACATTCAGCTGGGATAAGTATTTCTTCTTTTGGGGGTGAAGGAGGGGAGAAATTTGCACTGAACCTGTCAGCCAGAATGTTGGCAATATCTGTGGGTTCAGTGTATTTTTTGTTGTTGTGAACCAACTCTGAGCATATCTGAGGGTTTCCGCCCAGGTTTCTAACATAGCTGAAGAAGGCTTTGTGGTTATCTTTAGTGTCCTTAGTGATTTTTCTCTCAAAGTTTGCCTTGGATGTTTTTATGAGAGAACGTATGCTCTTCAGATATGTAGGATGGGGTGGAAATTGGGGGTAAGCTTTGTGATAAGTTTGGAGGGGATAAGGGAGTGAAATTTTCACCAGATCTGTCCACTAGCAGGTTTGCTATCTCTGCAGGATCAGTGTGTGTGATATCATTAGTCACTAGTTCAGCACATGCTTGGGTCCTACCTTTTAAGCTACATATGTAGCTGCAAAAGGCCTTATGATTATCCTTGGTTGTGACTGCTAAGTTTTTCTTAAAGTTACCCTTAGAGGATTGACATGTTGTCTTATCTGCCTGTTGAGGCTGAGGATGGTGCTTTTCCATTGTTGCGGCCTCACCTTAGTTTTCTTAGACAGCAACTTTTTGCATTTGTTGTAAACTTTGTTGATGCTGGATGTCCACCAGGCTGGCTTGTATTTACTTGGGACTCTGACTTTGATTCTCTCTGGAACAGCAGAGCCTATACACTTATACAAGTGATTGTGCATGGCTTTACTGAAAGCTTTGGTGTAGTTACCACTTCCAGCTGGGGGTAGGGCTTGGAATGTATTTAGAGGGTATAGTTTGTTTTGGTGAAGTTTTTTAGTCTGATTTCACCCTTTGTGAGTTCTGGTGTTAGTGCCAGTTTGAAGATGACTGATTTGTGGTCATATTTAACTAATGAGGGTCCGACAGTTGTGGCGGTGCATCTGTTTGTCATGTTAGTGAGGACTAGATCTAGTATGTTTGTGCCTCTTGATGGGATTTGAACAATTTGGTTCAGGGCATTTGACTTAACTGCAGTGGTGGTGCTGCGGTAGCATTGTCATCTCACAGTAAGATGTTGTCCTGTTCAATTCTCAGCTAAAACGTCTTCTGTGTGGAGACATGCATGAATGGGCGTACCTTTGTTGAAGGTTGTGCGTCAGGGCCAGCAACTCAGCATGTACAAATCTACTGCCAATCATTAGCGGACCGGAGTTTCGCTATGGCGACCCCTAAACGGGAAAAGCCAAAAGAAGTTCCAGGGCATTTGACTTAAAGTCAAGGAACTTTTGCACTAGTGAGTTAGGGCTAGAATAGGTTTCCTTCCTAGTTGATGGGTGGGATAATTGAAATCCCCCATGTTAGGCAATATTTGTATTGACTCCAGTTTGGTCAAGTAGGCCTCGTGCACATCAAGATCCATGGAGGAAGATCTATAGCTGTGACTTGAATGGAAGTCTTACTCACAGTAATCTGAACTTGGAGTAACTCCATGGAATTGTCCAGTCTAACTAGTCAGGAGGTGAATTTATTTCTAATATAGATCGAAACACCACCTCCTTTGGTTCTCATACTTTCATTTTGCGGTCTAACAGTGTGGAAGCCATTGTAGCCTTGCAAGGCCGGGGTACTCTCTAAAGCCTTGAACCAGGTTTCTCTGACTGCACAGACATCTACATCCTCCAGTGGTAGAAGTGGTTCCAGGGTGTGCATTTTTTGATTTATGCTCCTAGAATTTAGCAGCATATCCCTTATTTTGTTTTGGCTGGCAATTTTCATGTCAGTAATTTTGTTTTTGAGATCTTACCTAAAAAGGCATAATGGGGGAGGCAATAGCCTTTGCCAAAAGCTGAAGGCCTAGTGGTCCCAGGTGCAAACCATCTGTGGCAAAGCAGTGAACTTTGTCGACCATGTCATCCCAGGCTAACAGAAAATGGATCCCTTTGAATGATACCAAATACTAAGCCAATTATTGAAACTGATCATTTTTTTGTTTATCCTATGGCATCATTCTAGGTGAGGGTAATAAGCTGCTCAAGGCTAGGGACATACCTGACTAGGACACATACTCGGAGAGTTCAATCATGTCTCTCTTAATATAGTGCAGTGAGGCATATCTCAGGTCGTTCACTCCTAAATGAGCTATGACAGAGTCATAATGGTACTTGTTGTTGAGAGACCTGAGTGCATGCATCATCTTATGAATTCTGGCACCAGATAGGCACTTGATGGAGACTTTCTCCTTATCTAACCTGATGAATGAGACAGCCGTATGTCTCACTATGGAGACTTCAATGACAAGAAAACTAGGGGTTTGAGTTTTACGCCTTAAGGGAATGGTAGGTGAGACACTGGTGTTGCTATGTGTCTTGGGTGCTGTGGGGACTGTGTTAGTTGTTGCAGTCTTTTGTCTTGGGGGGTCTCTGGTGTTTCAGTAAGTTTTTTGAGAGAACCTAAGTGTATTATCACCACGCGTATTACTAACAGCTGAACACTTTTGTTTTAATTTGACTCTGGTAGAGATTTCTATAAATGTTTATTATTTATTATTAATTTTTAATTATCAATTGGTTACTAGTTATTGTATTTCTGTGCACAAAAAGTTTTCTTTCAAATTAAAAGGTTCCACCCGAGAGGCAGATCTGAAGAGGAGTGAGTGAAAGCACTGCAGACAAGCTATATTTATTCATTTTTATCACACAGAGATGGGGTTGCTTTCCTTACCATTTAAATTCTCCTATTTATTTTAAAAAAGTTACTGTAACTGATAATCTGCTGTTCACCAACAAGAACAACATTTGGTTTCTGTATAAAAAATACCAATCACACATAACCCAAATTATGAAGTCCTCACTGGTGTTTGTTATAAGACTCATAACAGACCAGCATTTCAATTTTTCACCCAGTCAGACTTTACTTCCTGATTTCCTGCAAACATATTCTCTATCCATTCATATAGACAATTGATAGTGTAGCGTGTATTTCAGACAAGTTAGCCTTCATAGTTAATTAGTTGGTTAACACTTAATGATACATATTTATGTATGTATAAAAACCAGCAAACACACGGACCTCAATTACTATATCCTCCTAGGTGCATTTATAAGTCTTGTAGCACACCAGGTTTTTCAAAATTCTCTCATTCCGGTTTTACTACTTAGGTTCATAGGTTTATAGGTAGGTACTAGGCTATCGGCCCTGGGGCCTATACAAGCCCAGCCAAAAAGGTAACCTAGCTTCTGCCACCCAAGAAAATTATTTTCCTGTGCCACTGTTGAGCAGAGCCACAGAGGTGATCCCTGGGGTGAATTTCCTATTTCCCATCCAATCATTAAGATTTTTCTTGAAGACTGCTAATGAGGAGCTTTGTTTGATATAAATAGGTAGTTTATTCCAGAGTATGGGAAGTCTCTGGGACAGGAATCTATCCCTCTGGCATGTTCTGTTTATTGTGGTGACACGGTTTAGGTCCCTAGAGTGTGTAGCTCGGAGAGATTGGGATTTCTTTAAGTGTAGCATGTCCAACAGCTCTGGGTTTGACATAGCTTTGTATGTTAGGCAGAGATCACCTCTGAGTAGGCAATATGCAATGGAATAAAGCTGGACTTTTTTGAGACGATCTGTGTAGGGCATCTGTTTGAGGCCGTTAATCCTCTTTGTGAAGTATTTCTGCGGCCTTTCCAGTTGTTGTAGATGTCTTGTGAGGTACATACCAAAAGGGGCATTGTACTCTATAATGGGTCTAATGAGTGATGAGTAGAGGGGAACAATGACCTCTTTTTTTCTGGATGAGAAACCTTTTCTGATGAGGTGTGCCATGTAGAAGGATTTCCTGACTACTGTGGTGATGTGATTATCAAAGGAGAGACTACTGTCCACCTGTGTCCCAAGGTCTCTTATCACACTTTCGGTGTTAAGTATACTACCGCCTATGTTGTAGTTCGTGGGTACAGAGTTTTTGCCAAAGGGGATGACAATGCACTTTTTGGCACTGAGCTTGAGGCCATGGCTTTGATACCAGTCATCTGTTTCAGTGAGGCCCTTTTGTAGGATGTCCACATTGTTAGAAGTTTCGATTATGGCTCCTAGTTTGCAGTCATCTGCCAACTTCGTTAGCCAAAGACCTTCTGTGTTAGCCTGTACTTCAGAGAAGTAGATACCAAACAGGAGAGGACCCAGGACTGAACCCTGTGGTACTCCACTTGTCACTGGTCTGAAGTTGGATTTGGAGTCTGCTACTTTCACAGTGTGGGTTCTGTCAGTGAGCCAGTTGGCAACCCATCTTGTGACATAGGGATTTATACCTAGTTTAGTGAGTTTATCTATAATTCCAGAGTGGGGGGTGGTGTCAAAAGCCTTGGCAAGATCTAGATAGGCTGTGTGAACCACCTTACCCTTGTCTACAGCTTTGGTGACTGCTTCAAAGAAGTCTATCAGGTTTAGGAGACATGATCTGCCTTTTGCAAACCCGAACTGGGTGGGATCCAGAGTTTGGAGATTACCAATATGTAAAATTTCTATTTTTCTGTTGGAGCTTTTCTCCTCAGGCCTCCACTGAAAATGGGCAATTGTACTGAATTTCCTGGCTGCAAACACTCCATTTATTTATTTTATATTTATTTTATATTTGTTGACCAGGTTTGTCCCACTGGGGTACAATTGCCTGTTTTCAGCGGAGGCCCGAGGAGAAAAGCTCCAACAGAAAAATAGAAATTTTACATATTGAATACATATAGAATACATTCATCAGTACCACACATTACTGCATTACAGTGTCATACATTACACTGTGGCAAGTGAAATACATGAAATGCATTTGTCAGAGTGATACAGTCATAATTACATATTATATATATAATAGTTGAAATATTTTACTAGTTATGTTTGTACAGTGATGTAGCAAGAGGAGAAGATAAAGTAGTAAGTTTGTTTATTGAAGGGAAGGAAGAGAGAATGGAAGTAGAAGGTTATAGGGCAGTGTTTACGGGGAGCTGGAAGCAAGATAACCATTGAAATATTAAAGCCAACTATATTCTAATATATATTTTAAGAGTCATTCAAGTTTTAACCAATCACAATTATATATTTACGTTTCTATAGAATTAAATATAATGTGGATTTTTGTTTTTGAAAAATGTATAAACACAAGATTTATTTATAGTTTCTTTACATAAGCACAGCACCTTTCTGCTGATTTATATGAGTTTCACTCAAAACAGTTTTGTTGTTTTGCTATTAAGAAGAGAAGAGAAGCTATTTTTAATCACAACAGGAAGATTTGTTGTTTTGGTAAGAAGAATGTGAAGCTATTTTTATTTGGAAAAGTGAAGAAATGTTCATACCAACAAGATTTTGTACTACTGTTTGGTATTTAATTTACAAATATTTCTTACTACTACTTCTTGCTGTTTTGGCTTAGCTTGAATAGCTCAAAAGGCTATTCTTTCATATTTTTCTAGTTGTTTTGACCTGAATATTTGGACCCTGTCCACTGTCTGATGGTTTAAGCTAACTGAACTTCAGGGTGCTCACAGTGCTTCATTTCTAAGCTTGGTTGTTATAGTTCTGGTCTCTTTATCCACAAAGAACAAGGATTTTTGCACAAGCACCCCCCAAGCACAACAAGTACTTAATGGAGAACAATCTTCTTAAAGATATCCTTATCCCTTCTACCCTGGAAGATCATACATGGCCCTCTTGTGAAAACCACAGCAAACAAGAAACCACAGAGAGCCAAACACTCATCACTTTGGAATTTTTTTTTTTGCCTTTAAGCATCTGCAATAGGAAGAACCCTACTTTCAAGCTTGCTTAAACAAAAGATTAGTTCCCAAAGGACTCATGCTATAGGAAAATATTAAACTGCAGAAACCAGAAAGAAGAGCTAAGTAAAAAATGGCAAGAGATCCTCACCGAAGCTGGCCTGAAGTTAGTAAACATTCTTCTAGAACATAATAGAACCCTGCAAGGGATACAAAAACTTACATTTGAAAAGCTCAGAATGATCATAGACCAAATTCAAGATAAAAAGACAAAACTACAACCAATTATTTCTAAGATCCAGATGCTTGACCAGAAACTAAGAAACAAAAAACAGCAAAAACTTCATAGATACTTGGGAACAATGACCATCCCCAACACAGAAGGATAAAAACAGCAGCATATGAACTCCCACACACACTGATCATGAGAGCAAGGGAACAAATTGTCAAACATGGAACTTCGTCCTTTCACAGACCAGTATTCCTAATGGAAAACAACAGCTCTAAAAATAACAAGCTGGCTTTTCAACAGGACCAGGATCCCCCTGATTAGATCCTCAGAACCACAGTTCCCCTCCAAAGATCCCAGAATGACACAACAACCAAGGATTGAGAGCTCTGGCCCCACACAACTAGCAAATGAGGGAAGTCTATCTCCCCAAGCTCAGCCAATTGCCACTGAACCACCTGCACCACAGAGAGAAAACCTGGCAATGAAAGAGGGACCTGAAATATCACTGTTTCCCATCCAACAATCTCCCTGATTGAAGGACAACAACAAACTTCTACCCAGGAATAAGATCTGGAACCATTTTACAGAACCATTATCCCCAAATGAACTGAACATTTTTAGAAAAAGGTCTGACTTTTGTTCCACATCAGAGAAATGACACCAAACAGACAATCATCAAACTTAAGATGCTTGCCATGAAAACCAAACTAAAGCTTTTCTTCCAGAATAAGGATAGACCAGACAACACTTTCATTAAATAAAAATGGAAGAAACCTAGCAACTTTACCACACCACACTGTATCAGCCTTCGAGACCAAATGTGAAATGTATTTTAGAAGAGCTTTGAAAAAACACCCCAGGAAATGTTTTTCAATCTGAAGCCACATGAATACAGGTCAATGAAGCCACTTAGGTCTGATTTCACAAGGACAGTCATGAAGGCCGATAAACGGGGGGAATTTTAGTTACAGACACCAAAGCTGACAAGTAGAAAATCGCATTCATGTTGGACAACCAGGATTATTATGAGAAATGTGACTTCCAGCATGTTAAATCGGCTTATGAAAACATAATAACATAACTTTTTTTCTTGAATGAAGAAAGCCTAATTAGTGAAAAACTTGTTGATTTTGTCACAGTTACTTACCCCAAACTCTGAATTGTTTTGGAATACCCAAGCCCCACAGAAATCTTATGGATCCATCATATAGGCCAGTAGTAGCTAGTGGGGCAGCATCACTGAACCAATGTCGATATAGCTAGAGGTTCAAATCAAGCCTCTAGCTGGAAGTAACCATTCTATGGACACAGGAGGTTTCCTCAAGAAAATCTGCAACATCAAAATAGATAATGACTCCTTCTTGGTGACTATCAATATAGATGCACTCTACACATTGCTTCCACATGACTACTGCATTCAAGCAGTAATAGAATCTTTCAGGGATCACTGGGCATAGTTAGATTTTGAGTCAGAAGCTGTCAGTAGACTCCTGAGTGTTTTTTCCACTGTAACAAATCTTTCTACAGGCAAAAACAGGATATTGCTATGGGGCAGCAATGGATCCCAGCCTGGCTAATACCACCCTAGGAGGATAGGAGAGAGAACACATATACAACTCTCCATTCTACCAGCACATGGGTTGCTATTTCTGCTACATAGATGACTTTTTTATTATTTGGAACACCACAGAGGCAAAGTTACTGGAATTTTTCAATTACATTGGGAACTCCATGAATTTCCTGAACTTTGCACCTTCCTACAACAAAGACAGTGCTAATTTCCTAGACCTCACAATATCAAAACTGGAAGGCTCTGTCTTGATCTTAAATAACCTTTACCAAAAACCCACCAGAGTAAACTTACCTTTGCCCTGGGACAGTATGCATCCTTTCCAGACTAAGAAGAATGTGACTAAATCTCAGGGCCCCAGGATTGTGAGAGTATCAAAGGAACTCTGGGATTTGGGGGGACCTGGGCAAGATGGTGATCAGCTAGCAGCACAAAGTTTTTGCTCTGCTTCTTTTTATACTTTCTGACAGGATTTTATTATATAAATTCCACAAAAAAAATATTTTCTTATACATTCTGAGTCTCCTAAACTAACTCAGATAACATTTTGGAAGAAAAAAAACAGTTTTAAAGACTTTTTTTACTTTTTCCTGTTAGAAGTATTATTGCCTGTTTAAGAAAAATGAGCCACTCAAAAATTAATTCCTGTGAAAACTCAGTGAAAAAGGAATTACAAATTACTGCAGGCAGGATCTATGAACTTTCTATAAAACTTGATAAACTAGAAACCAAGATGGACTACATAAAAGAAGATTGCAGGAAACAAATGGACTTGTTAAATGAAGTTTTGAAACAACAATCTGTGCAGATCTCATCAACAGAGGAAACAGTTAATGACGTAGATGGAAGAATGATAGAAAATGAAAACCATACAGAATTCATATTAAAACAAAATACATTGTTGCTGGATAAGGTAGAAGATATGGAGAATATATCTCAAAGGAACAATATAAGGATATATGGGATTCCAGAGAAAGAAGAAGGGAGCAATATGTTACAATTTTTGAATAACTGGTTACCAAAAGCACTTAACCTGCCAGAGGCTCTCTCTTCTGCCATTCAGAGAGCTCATAGGTCTCTTTCATCTTCATCACTGAAGAAAAATCCTCCATTTACGAGATCTACCATTGTTAAATTCCTTTCTAGCCAAGGCAAGAATTTGGCACTGAAATTAGTCTGGGCTAATTCTCCAGTAAAAATAAAATACAATGGCATCAGGCTTGATAATGAATATACTTATTCAGTCATGACTAAAAGAAAAGCCTGTGTTCCATTAATAAAAGGTTTGAAGAAACTGGATATTAAAGCTCAATTAATTTGCCCTGAAAAAAATTAGTCTTTCTTTACCTGAAGAAAAAAAAAATGTTCAATACATTAGAAGATGCCCTAGAATTTGCGCAAAGAAGGAAATTATTATATAAAACTGAAGAAATGGACTAGTCTCTGTCTAGTTTGAAGAGACAAGCAACTAGAAATGGTTGTTCTCTTAAAAAAACGAACACAAAAATGAAAGAAAAGTAATGGTTCTGCTACAGTTTAACTTAAAATCTCACATAACTGTTGTCTGTTTTAAAGCTTCATCATCAAAAGTAGGAATATAGTAAAGGTTTGTTTTTTTTCATTTTCTTATTAATACTGTATATGTTATTACTAATAGATATGAATCTTTTATTCCTAATTTTCTCCTCTCTCTGTCTGTAGAAATAAGTTACTAACAGAACGTAATCTTTCTTCATTGTTATTGTTTTCATTTCTATTCACTTTTATTCATTAATAATTGTTACTTTTATTTTCATTTTGAAGGGGAGGGAAATGAGGATGGAAAAGGGTAGCATTATATTTGGTACTATACACACAAAAATTTAACTGTATATTGATTAAATTATTCAGTTGTTTTAGTGTAGTGTTCTTGACTCATATTGTCTCACAGACACTGCATTCTCACTAAAACATGACAAGCTCTCTTTAAAGACCTTTTTATTGATATCTCGTAAATGTTTAAATAAAATATTTTTATTTTTATATGAATATAATAGTGATATAAGAGTTATAAGTAGAGTTTATAGACTGTATTATTTGCCTAAAGTCATGTGTGTTAATTCTTAAAACTGTTTAACATTGTTTTTCATTTCCTTTCATTATTCATGATTGGTATTTTAAATGTGAGCCAGTTGAAAGACAGCCTTAATTTTTTTTTTATTATTTGTTTTCCTGCTCTTAATAAAAACTGCATCAAAAGAATGTAGTTTAACAGTTTAAGACTCATTTTCACTCAGCAACAGCTGGTAACATTCTCCGGTGCAGTCTACAAGCAAGAAGGGATGCCATGAACTTTCACCTGATGCTGAACATAAAGTATGTGATAACATTTTAAATGAGCACCAAACAGAAAAGCTTTTACATCTTAAAACACTCCAGGTATTATTTCCTTTTTTTTCTGTTGTGTCTAAATTCAAGACTCCTTGAGAGTATAATGTTCAAAGTACCCAAATGAAAGCAGTAAGACCACCTGAAATGAAACAGTAAAGTTTATTCCTTTTTTGAAATAATACTGGTTGCCATTTAGGAAAGCATAAGTGTTTCTTTTATTGCAGGTGTTTTCGGGATACTGTTCTGCTTACATCAAATCAGTAGGAATGAAACAGTTAATTATAAATTACCAATATTTTGTGTCTAGAATTTATGATTTTTCATAATAGTGATGTCATTTCAACATTTATCCTTACTATTGAAGGATGCGGCTGCTATTAACACAAATTATTGCCTGTATTGCAATCAGTTGAACTGGGGCACTGTTCATATTTTAGTTTTAAGTTGTATGTGTTAAGAGATTTCCTCTTGAGTTAATAAATGTAGAATAGCTGTCTATTTTTAAGCATAGAGATATGATGAGAACTATTCATGTCTACATATCTGCTTATCCATTTAGAATAATTTTATCAACTTCACTTGTTATTAGTTATTATTTCTCATCTCCGTGTTAATGCATGAACCCAATTTGGAGATTAAATAGATATTTTAGTTCCTCTTCCTTTGCTTTAACTATTTCTTAATTTTTCATAATTAAGACAGCAATATTTGTATCTATATTCATCATTTCTTGTAAATATATAAAATGTCTATAACAGCAGCCTGAATCCAAGTTATACTGTATAGGACATATTATAACAAATGTATCATTCTTTTACTAATGTCAATAACAGAAGTAGACTGCCAAACCTCTCTTCTGCACAGATACTGCTACTGTGCTCTGTTGTGCACTAGCTAGATTTTGAACTAGGTCTACCTGATGGTGATCTTGCATCTTAACTCCTATGCTGTTGGGCTGTGGTATTATTGGCTTATCCATATAAATTATATCAGGTTAGAGAAACACTGAACATGATTGTTCAGTAATGAGACAGGCATAATTGTGAATGTCTGATGGACAATGAATTTTGCATCAGGTATTTTCAATAATACTCTTGAGAAGTATTTCAGTAAAAGTATCCAGTGTGTGAGATTTAAAAAAAAACAGCTATGATTAATATCCCTTTCACAAACACAGTGGTATCAGATTTTGATTTATTAGTTCCTTAGATGTTAAACGATAAGTGCATTTTAATTATTAATTTCAATATTATTTTAGCATATCTAGGAAGAAGTAGCATCTATATAGTATTGCTGGTTAGGAAATGGATCAGTGAGTGAGTGGTCTGTATGATTTCATCATCAAACCAGGAATATGTTGTTTCATGACTGGTGGTCTGTATGTTTAAGGTTGATCTTTTAATATTAGTCTTACTTATTTTGTCCACAAAAAAATTTCTTACTACCTGTTTTTTATTCTTTACATTGAGCCAACTACTTTTTGATTCAACGTTTTTTGTTCTTTTTGGAATGTCTATTTATAATAGTCCACTGAAAAGAAGCAGTTTAAATAAGTATTTGAATCTACACAAAGCTCACATAATTTTTCTGCATGAAACACACATATTAAATGAAGATGTTGATAGACTGACATTGAAAGATTATTCGGTATAAGTGGGCTCTCATTTTAAAATAAAAAGAAGAGGTACTTCAATACTTTGGAGAAAATCATTACCTATGCCTAAAATAATAAACTCCTATTCTGATAAAAATGGAATGTTGGCATTACTGGTAGTAGAGATCAATAAACAATTTTATACATTTGTAAATTACAAATAAATGTAAATACATAACTGGGAAATTACTCATGTATCAGTACACCTGCCCAGCATTTCTTGGAATTCATTAATTCCAATGCTCTGGACCAACATTTCCTGGAATTCATTAATTCCAATGCCCTGGACCAGCTCGTTCTTACCCCCACTAGAGGTAGCAACATCCTTGACCTGGTTATTACTAACATGGGTGACTGTTGCTCCAATAGTCAACTCCTCCCTGGTTAGATCCGACCACAAACTAATCACCTTGGAAATCCACATCCCTCCCACCCCACCCCCACCCCTCCCCACAAAGGTAACCACCATGAAAAACTCCTCCAAAGCTAATTTTGGGCTCCTACAAACAGAGGTGGCTAACTTCATGGCAGACATGCAAATGGAGACCAGTTGCATCACTGCCGAATCATACACTAATGCCCTGTACGAACATGTACACAAATGCATGGATCTCGCCATACCCAATAGAACCAAAATGCTCTGCTCCAAAAAAAGGAAGCCAATCTGGTGGTCCTCTGCCATAAACAAACTCTACAACAGAAGGAGGAAACTGATGCGGAATAAGGTGAAGTTGCAAGACTGCAAAAACTCCCTTATCAGCCTCAACAAAAAGTTGAGATCCCTCATCAAATCCTCTAAAGCTAGCTATGAAAACAGAATTGCAGCAGATAGTAAAGGCAACCACAAGGCCTTCTATAGTTATGTAAAGAATCTCCACGGCAATAGCCAGATTTGCTCTGAGCTACTGCATAATGGTACCTCCTGTACTGAGCCAACTGATATTGCCAATATATATACTGGCCGACACATTCATTGCCAACTTTATCCCTCTCTCCCCCACCAAAGGACCAATCACAATACCAGTAGAGTGCCAGGCACCCAGTATTACTGCTGCACAGGTTAAAACAGCACTCTCCAAGGCCAAGAATATAGCTTCTGTGAGACCTGACAATATCCCCAGTTGTGTTCTACATGAACAACATAGTGAACTGGCACCTTACCTGTGTGCCATGTTCAATCACAGCCTCACCTCAGACTTTGTCCCTACCGAATGGCGCACTACTACAGTCATCCCTCTCCACAAAGAAGGAGTGACTACAGACCCTGGGAACTACGCCCCATTAATGTAAAAAGTATGCTGAGAATAAAAATAGATTGGTACAGTAATAAGTAACTACTAAGAAAAACAAAAAAGTACCAAAGCTAACACAGCTGAAGGTAAAACAATAAACTTTAATGCACACAAAAGAGAGTAAGTGCTTTCACTGTGTGCTCTCACTGCTTCATCAGACTGTTCTAAACTAGTAACAAATGCAGTTAAATACCATAAGTTAATTAGTCAATTAAAGCAGTGATAAAAGCATCAATTATCTAAAAGAAAAATGTCACATCAAGAAAGCAGGCAGATGAAACATATAAAAATGACCTATATCAGATCTAATGATAAAATTAAGGGTTTCCCAACAGACTATAACTTTAGTTGTAAAATCCAAATATTTGCAGATGATATTTTAATGACTAGTGATGATATTGAAGTTTCACTACAGCATATAATAGCTTCCGTAGATTATTCTGAAGAAGTTTCAGGTTTAAAAATGTAATAATGACAAAACAAAAACTTTACATATAAATAAAAATTATTAAATATTTAAATGATTTTAAATTGTTTAATTGGAATAATACACAAATTGATTATTTAGGGATTGTTATTAAATCTAGTGTAAAGGACTCCACTGTAACAAATTATAGTAATTTAATAAATATCATAACTAAATTAATTAACAATTGGAATACATTCTTTTTTACAATGGATGACAGACTCACACTGATAAAAGTGATTATTTTGCCAAAAATTCTATATTATGTGTAGTCATTAAAAATACTTCCCACTAACAAAATTCTAAAAGTTAAATTCCATTCTTATTATTTATTTATTTATTTTAGTTTCCTAATAAACGAAGGATATATTTTGATTGGCATACCAAAGTTGGCAAGTGGATGGTATAGGTTTTCCTAATATTGATTTGTATGCCACGTTTACAATTTTGAATATAATCTCATTATGGTTAAACTCTTCATATCAATCTAATTGGAAGTCCATCCATGAAAGGTTACATGACGGCAACAAGCATGTCATAATTCATCATCAGCTTTTTGGAATAAATACATTTTACTGGATTTTGAAAGACTTTTGTTTAAATGATAGGAAAATTTTAATCTCTACTCCCTTTATAGATAATATTACATATGCATTTAAAAGATTTATAAATTCTAATTATATAGTTAAAGACTTATTGTTTTATTATTCCTGATACCTAATACTAATAGTTGTTTAGAGATATTTAATACAACACCAGTGTTAGAATTTAAAGAAACAAATCTAATCTTCTGGCATCAATTTTTAAATGGAAATAAAGTATGTACTATGGATCTTCTGACTGTGAAATGCAGTGGATAGAAAAATACATGGTTAAACATACAGAGCTGTAAATAATTTATTTGTTATAAAATGGAAAATCTCTATGGATTATGAAGAAAAGCATATTCTCTTCAATATTAGCAGTAAAATATGTAGACATAAATCTTATTTATCAATAATATACAGGATCTTAGAAGTGGAGTTTACATCTTTAGACTCATCCTTTTGTAGTTATCCTTTAAAAATTAATGGGTTTGATTTTTCTAATAGTAACAAAAAGTTAATTTTAAAGTCTTGCGGAAAGACTACATCCTCCCTTCACTTGGAGAATTTATTCTTGAAAAATGTTTTCATAAAGTTTTTTGACCGCTCACAAAATAGATTTAATATATAAAACTGGGAAAATTAATTGCTGGAGATCTAATGATGATGTTGTTGCAGATTGGAATTATATGACACTAAAATGCAAAATGGTCACATCTTTCTGGACTGAGTTCAAGAAATTTTAACAAGCATTGTGGACAGATAAATGTATTATAACTGATTCATTGATTTTGTTTACTGTTATGATATCAGATTATATCCCTAAATTGCAAATGCCTCTTCTTTGGTCCATATTAGCCATAGTGTGATAGTAGTCACAAAGAACTGGGAAAATAAAACTGCTTTATCTTTTACTGAATTTATCCTTTTGGCTATAGATGTTTGTAAGAAAGAACTGTTAACTTTAACATTGGAAACTTCTAATCTCACACTTCATAATAGATATTGGCAAAAGTTAAATGATTTGTTAAATAAATATTAACAGCTTGGCTAATGTTATTTATTTATTTATTTATTCATTTTTTGTGGACCTTTGTAAATATATATTTTTTCTCTCATTTGTTGATTCTCTGATTATTCACGTTTGTATGGTTTTGCTCTAAAAACTTAATAAAACACTGTTTTCAAAAAAAAGAAACGAACACATTTCGCCATCAATATAGAGAACCTACAGAAATATTCCCTTGCCCATAGATACAGTAAAAAGTTTGTCTTCAGGATGCTTGAACATATCTCACTCCAAAAAACAACAACCCTGATTACCCAAACCCTGACAACAGCCACAGAACTCACAGGAGAAGAAACCACAATGAGGGATATAAAGATAACTTCATGAAGGTTGGTTACTCCACTGTCTGTAGAGTTATAATGGACATCATTAAAGACAACTGGATTATTCTTAAGAATAACTTAATGCTAAACAATATACTACCAGAAAAACCTAGTTTCAACATTTGGAGAAACAGGAATATTAGACATTTTGTTGAAAAATTAAGCAGAACAACCACAGACCAACTCAACTCCCTGACGGATATATTCCCTTGTGGACCCTGAACTAGACTTACTATAAGCATTTGATCAACAAAATGGGTTTCCCCTACCCTAACACTGACCACTACTACCACAGCCAAGAACCTGGGAATTACAATTCAGAATCAGTAGTTTACAGGGCCCAATGCCACTGATGCCCTGCCTTTTATATTGGAAAAACTATCAAAAGACTTAAAACTAGAATTGCTAGACACCTTGCAGACATCTGGTACAGCAACAACAACAATGCACTAGCTAAACATAACTGAGATCAACCCAACCACAAGCTATTCAAACTTCATATTTTAGATTGCATACCAAAAGAAGAACTACAAAGATCATTAAATGACAGATTGGAAACATGTGAATTAGAATGGCACATCAGACTAGAAGCATTTAAACCACCGGAACGTATTGCTTAAGTTTCCATCACCAGTGATTTCAATCTTAGGAGACTTCAGCACCATGCTTATTATTGACAGCTGAACTCTCCTGTTTTAATTTGACTTTGGTGGAAATGTATACAATTATTTATTATTAATGTGTAATTCTTAGTTGGTTATTAGTTATTGTACTTCTGTGTACAAAAAATTTTCTTTCAAATTAAAAGGCTCCACCCAAGAAGTGTGAGTGAAAGTGCTGCAAAACAGCTATATGTATTAATTTTTAACATGCAGAGATGTTTTTAAGTGGGGTTGTCTTCCTTATTATTTAAATTCTATTTATTAAAAAAAATACTATTTAACTGATAATCTGCTTTTCCATCAAGAACATTTAGTTTTTATATAAAAATACTAATCCCACATAAAACAAAAATTACAAAGTCTTCACTGGTGTTTGAAGACCCATAGGAGACCAGCATTTCAGTTTTTCACTATTCACATTTTACTCCCTGATTTCCCACATACATATTCTCTATCCAATCATACAGACAATGGATAGTGTTTTATGTGTTTTAGACAAGTTAGCCTTCATAGTTGATTAACTGGTTAACACCTACTGGTACACATTTATGTATCTATAAAAAACACCACACAGGCTCCAATTACTATACTCTCATAGCTGAATTTATAAGTCTTACATAACACCAGTTATTCAAAGTTCTCTCATTTAAGTTTTACTACTGAATTTCTGGGCTGCAAGCACTCCATTCAATCACACAAAAGTTGAAAGCAAGATAACCATTGGAATATTAAAACCACATATATTCTAATATATATTCTAAGAGGTATTCAAGTTTTAACCAATCACAATTATAAGTTTAAGTTTCTATAGAATTGAAAAGAATGTTGATTTTTCTTTGTTTTTAAAATATGCATAAACACAAGATTTATTTCTAGTTTCTTTACATAAGCACAGCGCTTATCTGACGATTTATATAGGTTTCTCCCAATAAGGATTTGTCGTTTTTCTACTAAGAAGTGAAGCTATTTTAATCACAACAAGAAGATTTGTTGTTTTGGTGCAAAGAACTTGAAGCTATTTTTATTTGTTAAAGTGAAGACATTTTGATAGCAACAAGATTTTTACTACTGTTTGGCATTTGATTTACAAATATTTCTTACTACTGCTGTTTGGTCTTTTAGCTTAGCCCACATAGCTCAAAAAAACTATTCTTTCATAGTTTTTCTTATCGCCATACTTGGGCACACATCAGCTTGAGGTTATATGTGAAACATTAATGATATATGCTAAATAGAAAAAATAGTTAGTTATGTAAGCATTACTGATACATTGCTTGCAAGAAACATGTTTGACATTATCATTTTTTTCAACAGTCCTAATAAAAATGTTGTGAGAAATGGGATTCTTACACCCTTTGGAAAGTATCTTTTAGTTGGAATTGAACCCTTAATCAGCTGTGCTTTTTATCTAAACTCACTGCACTTACACCTTCTACCACAGAGATAAGTATTAGATAGCTGGAATTTCTCTACTCAATACAGCCCAGAGGGATGAGAGAAGTGCAACAATGATAGTCCTAATTAAGTTATTGATGGCAGCCAAAATAAAATTTCTCATTTTGTTACCTTAGGTAGTGAACTGCTACTGAACATTACAATCAACTGAGCACAATGCCAAATTATGTGCAAACAATAAAGGGAAAAAATAAAAATAAAAAATTTAGACTGAAATACTTGCTCATTTCAGATGTTTAATTGATGTTATACTGCAACAGAAACTTCTATGGATTTGAACCCTCAAATAAGGACAGTAACAACAATCATTGATGAGTATTTTCCAAATGTGCCACAAAGTTATATATTTGAAAGGAGAAAACATGTTTAAATGTACTGATAATGTGATATCGTATCGTCAAATTTAAAGAGCTTCAGAAATAACATGAACGTTGCCTTTTCTTATTTGACAGTAAATGTCTGCATAATTATGATACTGGAAACAATTAGGATACCCATGTAGTCACACAATATTAAACAAAGACTGCAAACACTGCAGGTGTAGTCCTCTCTTTCTTCATGGTGTCTCATTCCCTTAGCTTTGCATTCTTCAGAGCAATTCTACAATGCTTAATGCATTCCATTGAATATTTATAACATTCCTTACTAAAGGGCAAAAACTGTTTTCATTAAAGTAAGCATTTGAATGTTATGAATGCTGATCATCTAAATCAGTGAATATGCTTTCAGATTTTTTGGAAAGTTTTTTCTTCCTAACACACTCTTAGTAGGTATACATTAAAGAGAGGAGACTATGAAAGCTGATTGTTTCTGCATGCAGAGTAATCATAGACACCTGCAAGGTATTAGCAGGTAACACCTCCTGATGTTTGTCCTTGCATTGCTAGGCCATGTGCATGTAATTGCATAGGTCCTTACACCATGTTTACATTCTCTACACTTAGTGTAGCTTGTGGTGTTCAGGAATGCCTTTGATTTCACACCTCTTTTGTATAATCACAGGCTTACAGGGCTGAATCAGCACTATATAAAGTTAATTTTGTAGCTAATGTCCTTATACCATACTGTAGAGACTGTTTCAATCAAGAGAGCTCAATACTGCTAAATAAACAAAACAGTTAGAAAATGATCTACTTTCTTTTTCTTTATCCTTTTCCTTTGGCATAGCCATGTCTGCATTACAAAAAGTATGCTACAGAATGCTACATGACCTGTATTTTAGCTTGTATTTAATTGCTGTTTGCACTGTTATTGCAGATGTAGGAAGGTCTGGCATTTTTACCAGTGTTAGCAGAATGAAAACTGTGTTTTGTTTGTGGATTTCAGCAGTGGAAATGGCACTTATAATAGTTGTTTTATATTTGTTATGTTCCATTGTGAATTTTTATTGTTAGTCCTGCAATGTATTACACAGTCAAACCTGCATTATCTGCATTATAGAACTCTTATAAATTGTTGCTGATATTTGATTTAGAATTTAATTTTTTTTTGGGGGGTCTGAACTTAGTTAAAGGGAGTATTAACTTTTAAATCGGGGTGTGCATTATGGATGCATGTATTCTCACATAACTGAGTTCGCAGCTATCCTGTCTGTGTATTATATACTGAATTATGTGTCTGTTTTCTGTTTCATCTCATACAGGGATATGACACTGAAGAAGAAACTTGTACCCCACAAGCCACCATGCATGGATGCAGAAAATGAGGTCATTATCCAGACCTTATGACACTCTGGAGCTTTTCTCTTAGGGAGAGATAGAGGTGACCAATCTGCCTGAGACAGTGTATAGCAGCAGGTGCTTGATGACATCAATACTGTCGGAGGGCATGGAAGAACTTACTCCCAAATACAGCACTGGGCAAGTGATATGATAACCTCTGCCTAATGTAAGGGTGGCTGCAATTGCCCAGGAACAGGTGGCTATGGGAAGTAGTCCTGCTACCGAACCACCACTAACTGAAACAGAGGAGTTCTTGTCCACTGTCAGAGAACCAGATAGCTTGGCAGAGGGTTCACATTAAATCTTTGATGTTGATGCAGATGTGGACAACAGATCCAGAGCATCACAAGCAGACCTTCCAAGTATGCAAAATGCAAGTGCCATTGTTATATCTTTATATGCATATATCTTAGATGTTTGATATATATACAGCCAGCAATAAGTGGGAGGGAGACGGCACAGTCATAGAGAGGGAGGGTATTTGGTGGGGAAGTCGACTGCTCACTACATTTTTGAATGATAACATTTTTAATCCGCACATGTGAAAGGGATTGTTCTCTTTTTCTTGTTTTAGTTGCATTGTGATACTTCATAGACCTCTTTCATTTCCCTTGCTAACATACAGGAACACCTGGATTGCAAGCTAGTAGCCCACCAACACATGGTAAGCACACATTTAGTTATTGTTATTACTGTATATAATGTAGATTTAATTCTATATGACAGTAAAAATTGTGTTGAGCTGGCATCTGTTAAAGTTTAACATACCTTTCATATGAGGAAAATATGTGATCAATGCATTCTCTATTTCTGTGTTTGTTGTGTTTATTGCTTGTTATCATAGGCGATCCTGAGAGTAGTATTGTGGAACTCTTACCAGCTAATGTCAGAGCATCTATAGCCTTTGATGATGATGATGATGATGATGATGAGGATGGTGACAGATGGTCAGTTTGATACTGAAGTTGTGGCTCCCACATCCCCTGCCTATATTTCTGATATAGTAAGTATACCTATGCATACCCATGACATGGAGCACTCTGATATAGGACAGGATGGGATTGACGCAGTTGATCAGAACAGTGTGGTTATTCTGGTTGCAGGCCTGATAGCTTCTCCCTGTAGCCATTGTGAGGGTGTGGTGCCACACAGCAGAGATATTAGCAGTGCTCTAAGGAGGCCTTCGATCCACCCACCTCCCAGTACTGGTGTTTCATTTGGTGCCACCAGACATATGTATAGGACCATAGTGGAGGCATACGCATGTTCCACCAAGGCCTCAGAAGAGATAATGCAGCTATTAAATGTCATGCATTCTGACATGTGTGATTCCCTGAGCCATGTGGGCAACTCCGTGGACAGGATGAACTACACAGTGGATTAAGAAGTCTTTGTGATGGAACGTTTGTTTGCTTGGGGAAGGATGGATATCCATGTGGCTGGATAGCTGCTACATCATCAGTTTTTAGCTGACATGCGTGTGCCAGATCCTGCTCCCACAGTAACACTACATCCACTGCTCTGTCATTGATTGCATTGTCCACACCCAGATATGGTAGGCCATGGGTTGTGATCCTAGACGTAGTCCACAGGACAGCTTGTCCAGCAGACATCGCTCACTTTCAAGTAGCAGTGTAACTCATGGCAGAGGTGGTTCTTGTAGTTGGGGGCAAAAACACTGAATGGACTACTATAACATGCATAGCTCACACCTGTCTGAAATCCTAGGATGTAGTGCTAGCACAGTGCTTGACTGTGTTAATGCAGCCACACACATATTGAAAAAAAAATCACTTGCCTATACCACCAAACTTACATGCATGCAAGCTACCTAAATACTGTCGAGTGTGATACTTCAGTTATTACTGGCATTGAATACTGCACCCGCTGATAGATACATTGTTTCTTAATTACACACACTCACTTCTTTGGTGTCAGCCTTGCCCTTTTACTGCCCCACCCCCACCCAGTGCAAATGATGATGACTGTCCTCTGCCCTTTACACATATATCTGTGAGTTAGGGTAGCATATGTGTCTGATGTAGGTCGACTTTACATAATCAAATTTACACTTACCCTAAACTGAAAAGGATGAAACTTACTTTCTTAAACACTCAGATCATTGCAATTTTACTCAGAGAAAGGAACCACTTGGCTACCGTGACAAAATAAACAAACCAAAGCAAATCAAACCAATCCAAGTGAACCCCCCTATCTAAATATACAAACTCTGAGATTGCACTACAGTGGGGAAAAGGGCAAGGTTCATCTTTTCCTGGAGTAAAATTTCAGTGATCCAAGCGTTCATGAAAGCAAGTTTTTGGTGAAGTTGTCTCATTCTTTTAAGTTTTGGGTAAGTTAAAATGTGATCATATAAAGGGGATCTGTCTGATGTATACAGCGGGTAGCTGATGTTTGCTTTTTCACATGCCTGCATTTATCAATATAAAATTCAAAAGAAGAAGATTTTGATGTTTTGTTCCTATTCATTTGTGAATGATTGCTTCTATAATTATTTAACCTCATTGTATTTCAGTTAGTATTGTCATTGCAGCATTGAAACCATTAGGTACTTCAGTCTTCTTTCTTGATATAATTGTGCAAATGAGGGTACAATTCACCTGTTCCATGTTTTATAGATGGTAATTGAAATTCTTCATACACACTCTTGTTTATAATATTTATTTATTATTTATTTTACATTTGTTGACAAGGATAGTCCGACTGGATATATGTCCATTTTCAGAGGAGGCCCGGGGAGAAAAGCTCCAAGATAATAATACACATTGAATATTTATTAAATGCTAGTTTCAAGCAGATTACAGTCATAAGCAATACCAGCATTTAGCACATGTAGTACTAACTTATTATAAAACACTTTATAAAACATAACATTATTTTCAAAGTTATATATACATAACATTACATTCAGGTTAAAGACACATTGAGCAGCAGCTACACAATTGACCCTTCCTGAAATGGTGTGGTAGAAAAAAGTTAGAAGTAGTTGAAGGTAAGGCACCTAAGTAATAGACAGGCCACTAGTCCGGGTTAGTGCAAGGACATAACCAATGAGTTTTGAAGTATTTCTTGAGTTTGTTTTTGAATCGAGTTAGTGAGGGTTCTAGGGTCAAGTCAGCTGGGAGTCTGTTCCATGTTTTTCCAGCAGAGTTGGCAAACAGAGAGTCCCCATCTGAGTAGTTGGATTTGTATGTTTGAACTAGGAGTCTAGTGGATGATTGTAGTGGATGGGTGCTGGTGTACGGGCTGATAATATTTTTTTAGTGCAGGTGTATTTTCTGGTCAGTAAAAGACTTTATGTGCCACTATTAGCTGGCTGAACTGCAGTAGGCTAGGCAGTTCAAGCCATCCTAGGCGATTTAGGTTGTGACAGTGGTGTGTCTGGTAGGCTGTGCCAGTAGCAAATCTGGCAATGTGGTTATAACAGGATGATAGTTTATTAAGATCTGTTTTGTTTAAGTTTGAGAATAGAGGTGAGGCATAGAAAAGAGTTAATAGTAGATGGGAACGGGCAATTGCAGTTCTAGCAAGTGGGGTAAGGAAAGGTTTGATTCTGCAATGGGAGCCAAGTTTTTTATTAATGGTTTTGATAGTTTGATTGATATGCACATCAAACTTCAGGTTGTTATCAACTATGACACCCAGTAGTTTAGGTTGAGATTCTGAGGAGATGATAGTGCCATTGTTAGAGGTTATGTTGAAGGATGGCAGGGGGGTCCTGCATGTGGGGGACAAGAGGAGCAGCTTAGTTTTGTTGGGGTTTAGGATTAGATGTTGATTGGAGAGACATTTTTCCACTGTATTAAAGGTATTTTGGGTTAATGTGAATAAAGTAGCTGGTGAGGTGTCAGAACAAATCAAGGTGGAGTCATATGTTCATAGGTAGATACTAGGCTATCAGCCCAAGGGCCTATGTAACCCTAGCCAACAAGGTTCCCTGGCTTACAGCACCCAAAAAAGTTATTTTCCTGTGCCACTGTCGAGCAGAGACTAAGAAGTGATCCCCGGGGTGTATTTCCTATTTCCCATCCACTCATCAAGATTTTTCTTGAAGAGTGCTAATGAAGAACTTTGCTTGACATAAATGGGTAGCCTGTTCCAAAGTATGGGAAGTCTCTGAGACAGGAATCTATCCCTCCAGCATGTCCTGTTTACTGTGGTGACAAGGTTTAGGTCCCTAGAGCGTGTAGCATCCACATATTGAATGTAGGTAGCATCTGGGATGACTGAATGAAGGTCGTTGATAAAGATGGAGAAAAGAAGGGGTCCTAGTATCAAGCCCTGTGGAACCCTTAATGTGATGGGTAGGTGAGATGATAGCTTGTCCTGCCATAGGACTTCCTGTTGCTTGCCCTGCAGGTAGGATTGAAACTATTGGAGTACATGGTTGTTTAAGGAGAAGGCCTTGAAGGTATTTATAAGCATTTTGTGGTCAATCATGTCAAAAGTCTTGGATACACTGAGAAAGAGTGCTGAGGATAGTTTGTTATTATTGCAGTTGTGGTTAATGACATTAGAGAAAGAGAGGAGGGCAGAAGTAGTACTGTGGTGTGGCTTAAAGCCATGCTGACATTTGGACAACAGCTTGTTCTTTGTGAGGTAGTGCATGAGCTGTATGTGTACACACTTCTCCATAATTTTAGCTAGAGGTGACAGAATAGCTATGGGTCTAAAGTTTGACAGTTCAGTGGAACTGCTTCCTTTATGGAAGGGTATGACATGGGAGATTTCCATATAGTGGGTACAGTAGCTTCAGATATAGCTCTATTGATCAAAATTGAGATGGGGTATGCTATGGTGTCAGCAGCCTTTTGCAGATAGTCTGCTGCGAGGAGGTCGGCAGCCAGGGTGGTGGGTCTTAGTTTCTTAAGTAGGGCATGAATAAGTTGAGTAGGAACAGGTTGGAAGGTAAATTATGTTTGGGTACTGGGTGTGGCTGCATTATAATTAGAGCCATTGGGATAGAGTTGGCTGGTTAGAGACTGGATAGTCTCTGTGAAGAAGCTGTTGAAATTATTAGCAATGCCAAGTACATATTGCAAAAATCTGGCAGAGGAGATATTACTGACATAACTGTACACCTTAGACAAATGCTCTGCTTAGGGGTATGTACACATTTCCATATGAGAATAATTAGTTATATAGCTCTTTTTCCTTTATAGGTTCCATACTTACTTGTGATAAGTACAGGTACAAATTGTGTACTCGGGGGTTGTCCCTTTCTGATGCTATCAGAACATAGACATTGCATAGTTAAATAAAGGTTGTGGCATCTGACAGACATCATTTTTCCTATGTGTGTGTGGGATCTTTGTCTTTGAGCTAGGCAGTAATTGTGTGCTATCCTTTGCCTCTTAGCCAGAACCAGGGTACACTGTGCCTGCCTCCATCTGCCTGCACAATCTGCAATTGGTGGTTCCCCTCAAACTCTTCATCTGTACCTGCTGCTGCTGGTCCTGCCTGTGGTCATTGAAACTGTGGTCCTGTCCCTTGCTGTCCTTGCTGAAGCTGTTTCCTGAAAATTTAATTTTATAACATGGCGCAGACTGTGAATATTTCAGCAGAGTTTCCTGTGTCATATTGCAGTGCACCTCCTGATGTGTCTAGACACCAGAATTTTTATTTTAGCAATCCAAACATATGTTCCATGATATTCCTAGATTCAACATGGGTCTCATTCTATCTTTGCTCACTGGGGGTTTGTGGATTTCTCAAGGGTGTCATGAGCCAGGGCTCAGGTACATAACATGCATCCCCCATTAGATGCCCTTGAGGAATGTTACCTGCACAGATATTGCAGATAATCTCTTGGGCATTACAGACAACCTGGCAATGGAGTGTAAACCTTTTCTGCATATCTCCTTCCCTGTTTCCAGGTGGAGCTTTTATTTCTAAGGGTGTGCAATTTATACCTCCAACACTTCATGGAAGTATACTACTGCACAGAATGCATGGTTCTTAATCTCTTCTGTGGGGTTCATGGGAAACAAATATTCTCCCTTGCATGTTGTGGCATTGCATTGAAAACCTGATGTAATATTCTAGAGGTTGATGCCTGTGACACCCTTAATATATCCTCTATGGGTCTCTGGAAAATACCATTAGTTAGAATACATAATGATAAACATATCATTGCTTCCAATGGGAAGGGATCTCCTGCTCTATGATTTCCCTAAGGCCTTAGGTGGGGACAGCAGAGGTTGAATATTTCTTCCAGGGTTTCCCTCTGACCACCCAGGTTCTGTTAATAATTTCTGTGTCATAAAGTAAATCCGAAATCAGGATGACCACCAAAGCTGAGTAATTCAAAGTCTTTAATATTTTAGAAGTGTTTTTTTATCCTGAAAGTGCTTACCTATCCCTGTGTCTTATGACTATTGGATTAATATTAAAGACTTTGAATTACTCAGCTTTGGTGGTCAACCTGATGTTGGATTTACTTTATCTTAATTGTTATGGGTTCGATCTTTATCCAGTGGTTCTTCTAATCTTAATTTCTGTGACACGCAGTCCATCATAGGTCAAATGGGGTCTAAACCTTTATTTGTCTTCTTCTTTTTGGCCAAAGCCTGGTGGCAGCACCCTGATTTAAAGCTTGATGCAAACACACAATAATAACAGTAGCAGTGACCCCTAACATGTTTTTTTCCTTAAGTGCAATGATGCTGTATTCCAAAGAGTTTTGGTGTACAGCGCAAAAGCCTATACTGAACGTACATGAGTTCTTTATAGCTTTGTGAATAGCTCTGCCATGTTGGATTGGTTAATTAGCATGTACGTCATTCTTTATGCTGTCATTAGCATATTCTGCCATTTATCTGGGCTTGGAGGTTCTACACATCATGTAGAAGCATTTAATGAATAGCAAACAGTATGCTAATGTACTGGCAGTGAGACGCACTACCCGCATAATAGAGAAACATAGTGTAACTGTTAATGAATCCAGACTGTAGTAATGTATGTAATATATATGTATATCCTATAGATAGTCATTTATAGAATAATCATTCTTGAAAAGTAAAATATATAAATATATATATATATATATATATATATATATATATATATATATATATATATATATACACACACACACACAAACACACACACAGACACACACACAGACACACACATACACACACACGCACACACACACACACACACACACACACACACACACACACACACACACACACACACACACACGCTATAGATAGTCAATTTACAATAATTATTTGTGAAGAACACTTTAAATCCAAGATTTCGTAGTTCACCCTGGTAGCATGAACATAAATTTTCTGTCTTGAATGCTAACAAGATTCCTAAAGTCATATTCACTTATTCACATGGAAGACCTGCAGTCTACCATGCAGAAGACAAATTGAGTGAATTAGTCAAGAGCAGATTCATGTTGACTCTCTCCTTGTAGCCTGTTCCAATTGTTCGATATGCCTAACCAGGCATATCCAACAATTGGAACGTCCACAGAGGTTTCTCTCTAAAAGAATACAGGGCTTAAGTAAAATGTCTTATGCAGACCACCTCAAGCTCTATCCCTGTATTCTGTGTCCTACAGGCCTTTGAGGGGGAGATCCATGCCTGAAATACAGGGTATTGTCAGACCCCACTCTGATGGAGCTCCTGCATATCCACAAAACAAACAGCACCAGAATTACCCATCCTAAAGACTTAAACCTTGTGTGCGATATAAATAGGACCTGCTGGAGGGACAGGTGTGTATCCTAGTAATCCTACAGACTACCCCATCTCTGGAACAGGCTCCCATCCATGTGAAGCAGAGTTCCTCCGTAACCCAATTCAAGTGCAACATGGACAATTGGATGAGGAACAGGAAATTCTTCCCTGGTTTGGCACCTATGTCTCTAATGAATACAGGCAACTTGTAAATGGTTCATCACCAAGGCCCTAGTTGGTAATTTTTTTATCTCCCAGGCCCCTGCTTACCCTTATCAAGGATATCGGAACTTGTCAGAGATTTGGGATGCATGGCTAGGCTTAAAAAGACCTTTGTGGTCGTAAGCCTAGTAAGCAACTATGAACTTAAGAACCTGCGTGTAGTCTTGGGTAGGTAAGGGCATCACAGGCCTTTTACTATTTAGTCTGAAAGCCCAGCTGTTTCTCTAAGAAGGTGAAGATGGCCACAAAGAACTGTATAAAAGTTAAACTTGGTGATTTAGGTATTGCTATGTTCTGGAATTAATGAAATAAACCATCTCATCAACTAAAACTGTTAAATCACCCTTCAGAACAGAGACTGTAATCTTTAATGTAAAATATGAGTCCTTTAGCACATTAAAATGTGGAGTTCCATATTAAGTAGTGTTTGCACTGAGTTGGAAATGTACAATGCCTCTAAGAAGGCAAACAAGGTACATTAATAATAAATTACAATATTTTGGTTCCTGTAGGCCTTAATCAAGTAGTTAACTAGACAGGCTGATTTAAACATGGCTCAGATATAGACCTGATATAATATGTTAGAGTCTATTTGTGCACAGTTTGTTAAATTAGGTGGGGAAATCCAGAAATCAAAATATTACTTTGAGAATGATTATTCTTTGAAGAGCAAACACTGTGTGACTACATCATGTAAGCATATTGATTTTAGACAAGAAAGTATTTGATGAAAGGAAATAACATTGGTGCTCTATGACCAAAAGTCTCTGGTTAAGCTTTTGGGCAGATAAATGATCACATAGTCTGTGTGAGGTTGCATAGTTCTCTTTGGATAATCACGATAAATGTTTCTTGCTCTGTTATCAGAGATAAAGCCACCAAAATAAATCTGCTGAAATGTGTCAAAATCATTTTGATCAGATTTTAACATCAATTGTTGGGGAGAGACAGAGTGAGACAGATATAAGTCAAGGCATCTTCTACTTGCCCACAGCCTAATGGTAAGGTTTTGCAAAATGAAGAAAAAGCAAGACAGAAAAAACATCATAAGAGACAGAGAGGAATGAGAGAAAAGAACAAGCTGAGGTTCAAACCATGGACACGCAGCTCAGACAGATGTTTACTTAGATAAGATCAGATGGCAGGCATGAGACTTTCTTGGAACTACATAGTAAGCAGTAACATATTTAGATTTATTACAAAGTATAGCAGAACCATATGGGCATGCAAGCAGTACCTTGATAGAAATAAGGACAAGTGATTAACAACTGGCATGTAATTGTTAATCAAATGAGGTCTGCTGTGGTCAGGGTTTGCCCTTTATGTAAGCGCAGTGAACTTGTTTTTTATTTTGTTAAGTTTGGGAATGCAAAGCATAAAGATGCATGCATGGAAGGTGTAGGATGCATGCACCATAAAACAATGTTGTCAAAAGCCATACGACTTCTGCAAGCGAAACAATTTTCAATCAGATATTCTTTGATATTTTGCCACATAATGATATGATCACAAATGTCTTTACACTCTGAACCACATGAAATATATAATACTTTGTAAAATCTAAATAATGTTAATAGTAACTTGCACAAGTCCCAGAATATGCAGAAACAAGAGCAAGTCAGTCTGGTCAGGACAATGATAATGTAAATGACAGTAATATCTGTGATGTTTCTGATTCCAAATTAATAAGGAACACTTCAGACGTCCTCTCTAAAGCTAATATTTCATTCAGGTCTAATGTTTTTAGTTCTAACAGGAGTCTGAACATTAACACAGACATTCTTGTACTTCTTAAGACATTCTTAAGTTAACTTTTAATAGATAAAGCACTTCTGTGGGATAATATGCTTTTTGACAAATATATAAAGTGTAACAAGGTTCCCAGGGACATAGAATCATCAAATTAACAAACATTATTTACACTAAAGATTTTCTTTTGAAATAATTTAATTTTTTTGAAAGACTGAGAACGGATTGATAACAAAACTAACAAGGCATAATGGAACCATATTCAATGATTTGTGCAGGGATTTTGGAGATCATCTACAAGCAGATGAGCTTCTATTGCAAAGATCAGACAGGCATGGCAAAAATAGAGCTATCCTATCAATTGTTGCTGGGTTGTCTGACAAGGATTTTTATTTTGAAAATATATTGCTGCAGTGTGTCTTCCTGCAGTGTGCTGGATTGTGTAAGATGGCAGAGTGCTCATTTGGGGTAATTCTGCTTTTCACCAGTGTGATGCGATTGTGGAGTTGGTATATATAATTTAGGGGGTTGTGGGGTAAAAATATTTTTTATGGTTCTTTTGAGTTTTCAAGTCATTCATTTCGACATTTATTTTTCAAAAACTGGAGAGCTGAAGAAATGTGCTGTGGTGACTCATAAATAAACCCAAAAAGCTTGCTAATAAAAAGCTTAAGAAGTTCAAAAGATATCAAAAAGCTTACACTATATGTAGAGTATAGAGACAGAGAACTGCTTACTCTGGACTGACTAGTTGGTATGTATCGCCTAATGATGAAACTGCAAGTACAGCCAATCAGAATGAGGACAATTTTCTTTTGCCAGTTTTGCCTCACCTGCAGGTCCTCCAGCCCACAGATCTGCCAATTTGAGTGCCAGAATGTTAAGCTTCTTTTCTCAAGATCCAGTTCAGGTTAAGAATTGCAGTCTCCAATCAACAGAATTCCAGAATAAATAATATTACCTACCCAAGAGTGGCCGGACATGTTTTTGCGAAGATAACAATGGGAAACGTAGATAAAAATGCAAATCAGACTTTTCAGGGTATTTAGAGTTTTAGTAGTTCCTCTGAATAACCAAAAGACATTCTGAGGAAGAGTTTTTCATTCATCCCATCAGTTAGATGAAATTTACCACAAATACTTAGAGAACTCAAGTTTTTTAATAGGAATCTCAGCCTAAAATACTTATCACAGGATGTCTCCATCAGATCTGCTTTCTCCAAAGAAACCCTGAGAAAGAAAAGATTACCTTTAATCATTCTTTGTTATGGACACTTGCAGCTTTTAAACGCACTTGTGAAGAGGAAATAAGTAATCTGCTTTCTTAACCTCCCAGGGTATGCTTCTGTAATTTTGCACAGGTAATGTTTTGTGATTCAGTAGTGCAAGGTTTGATTCCCTCAGCTTCCACTGTGCAACTGTGTGACTTTGAGTAAGTCATTTAACCAGACACAGCTCTTGGGACAAGTGTGAAGTCCATAGAGATCAGTGCTCTACCCTGGAAAACAAATATAAATAAATAAATAAGCAAAAAAAATTGATAATGCAAGAACATTTGAATTACAAGGTGCACATAATGCTGGATTTATGAAAGCAGATAAGGGTGGAGGTAATATAATCATGGATTCTAATGATTACATGTTTGTAATTATGAATTATTTTTCTGATAATTATAGGAAAGCATATAAATGTTATTTATCTAAAATCCTAATGCAATGTCCTTTATTTAGAACTCTGTACAGAGCTTTTCTCCCTGAGCCACCTCTGAAAAAGGGTGTTTGTGCACCCAGTTGGACACTCCCGGGAAACAAATGCAGTAAGTAAAATAAATACAAACGTTGATTCTGTTCTGTTGCAAGTGTTAAGTAACAACAAGATTGATATGAATGTGGTAATGTTTGCAACTGCTTGAGTGAAATTTCCTTTGTAAGTGTCTTTATAGAATGCTTCTTACCTCTAAGGCAAGAACTTGCAGTTTGCTAGAGATGTGCTGGGGGCTATTCATTTCTGGTGGACTTTATTCTGGGCAATTTCCTTCCTGATAGTTTATGTTGCTGATGTTCAGGAATGCATGTCTTTGCAATTAGATGTTCAGTTTGAATTAATTGAGAGCAGAGTAGTGTTTGTAGTATCAACCAGTGGCATTAATCAAAGGAGATTACTTATAGTTTTATATATATGTATTTTGGCCCATTTTTTGCTACATTTAAGAAATAATGAAAACATGGATGAAGTATAAGTGAAAAGATATTCTACATAGCATTCAGTGCTTATTTTATGGGTACAAATTTGTCAAACTTATGTTTGGGCCTGAGCACCAAAAACCTGGGCTTGTGAATTAGGTGTTACACCATAGAAATGTGATACACGTGAATCATAGCGATAATATAAGGGGTAAAGTGTCTTTAATGCTTTAAATGTTCTGTTGACATGCTAAAAAGGCAATAGTCTGAGGGAATGTGGAAAATGGATAAGGATTTTGCTCTCTTACCAATATGGTAACTATCTATGCAAATTTTCTGGATGCTACAATTTACAAAGGATAGTAGGATGTTAATTAAATAATTACTTTATTAGGGACAAATATACTATTCTTAATGTTCAAACACTAGGATGCATATATGGTACCAAACTGTTGTTCTTTAAATATATGTAGACATCCTTTTTCCTGGTATGATCCTTATATACAGATGTATTAGTGCTTTTACATCAAAGGATGCATTCGATGTTTGCTGAGTCATTTATGAAGTAATGGGTCAGCTAAAAGGAGGTGTATGTCTTGCCAAATAACTGACCCTGAAGGTCACCTTTACAATTACTAGGCTTCTGCATGTCTTCTATGACAGTAAAGTCAACAAGACAGCAATGTATTCTACATTACGAAGGCAGCTTTTTGTCAGATTGTTTTAAAATTTACCTCCTCAGAACATTAACAATTTAGTTCATGACCCAGCTTACATAGACCCAATGGCTATGGGAGGGTGTGGAATTTAAAGGGAAGGATACTTTGTCTGTTCCATGCTAATGGGATAAAAGTGAAACTGCTGCATTACAACAAAGATATTTTGTGGTCTCAAACAGTACAAAAAGTGTATGATCTGAACTAATACATAGCCTACCACCAAACATCCAGTCAGTGTGCATGTAGGCATTTGTTTAGCAGAAACATACTTCATCACAGTCATTGAACCAGAACCCTTGAGCAAGAAAACCATTTTTGGTAAGACACATGATGAGATAATCAAGCAGTGGGAAGAACAGATAGAAGCATGCATAACAGAAATTTATTAGGTCAGTTTAGGTTACAGCTGCAGAACAATATACATCAAGATATGGTCTGGCAGCAGGCTTGAACCTCTGGTTTACCTACTTTATAATCTCTCATGGACAGCTTCCATCTGTTACCATTTTAGACATCATGTTGGCTGTATGTTTCATAAAGTCATGATTTATATGACATTGATTTGTTTTTGAGTTATATGAATTTGACTTGCCTTCTGCCGTGCAAGAGTTAATACTGCAGTACGTGGAAAAAAAAATTGAACAGTCATTTGATCATCAGCTTAACAAGTTGATTCGCCTTGCAACTTTGGAAAGGATAAACTGTCACGAATTAGATAATGATGCAGCTGTACTCAATAGCATTTGGTCTGAGGTTTACGCACATCTTTTTAACTAGCTTTGATTTATCAATGTCACTTAGTACTGAATTCAGACTCTGCTGTGTAGTCAGTTTCTGTCTGAGCACTGCATCAAAGACTAGAAACTATTAACTTACCTTATCATTTTGATAGCTTTGCTGAACCATTTCCCATTCAGTTATATTGTGCTTAAATTAAATTCAGTTTTAAATGCCTTGTGGACAGACAGACATATAAATACATCAGTATAAGATATAGTTTGCAGTGATAAGCCACAATTGTATTATTTCTTGTAAATCCAAAATGCAATGTCAGAATCTAAAACTACCTGCAGTATGTCTCTGAGCCCCCCCCCCCCCCCCCCATTCAAATACCACTGCCCTGGGCATTTTTCAAAAATAACATTTTGAATCTAACTGATTATACCTGACAACCAAAAGAACTAGCAGCTGCCTAATTACTGGTTGAAACATGCACCTCCCGTTCATGAAAATGCTTATCAGCTAAGAAAAAATTTGGAGGAGGGAAGAGTTCACATAAAAAGAAGATAAAGAAAAAGAAGCGAAAATGACGGTAAAGTCAACATAAAATGGGATTCTGAGATTCTTCCTAAGAGAGCCACATGCTGCTTATAGAACATATACGAGACGTAAAATTCTTGATGTAGCCTAAATCAAAATTTTTGTTTCAAAGTGATCAAGATAAAATATATTATTAAACTAACTTGGGAAGCCTTCTTATCAAATGACAAGACAGGAAACCATGATTTAGTCGAATAATCCTGCATTTTAACTGATGCAATAGTATGAAAAATAGGTGGACATGAAGAATGTTGCTGTATCCTAAAACGTGTCAGGATTGCAATTTTTAAATTCATCCATTACAGGGGCTCATTTTGGGTAAACAAATCTACACGCCACCTTTTTAATAAATTAGGCCTTGCTTGTATATGCTATGATTTTGAATGAATTACTTATCTTTCTGTTGTTCCCACATGTTCCCTGAAAATTGGACCACTTCATTAGAGCTTTGTGTTTACAGATTTGAAACAATAAAAGCCAAATATTCAAGTGGGTGGATATAAGAAGACAAAATTACTGTGAAACTCTGCAGGTGGAGTCTCAAACTGTAATGTTGAAAGCAGGATATTGCCAGACCAACAATATACAATATAAACACTCACAAAAAAGTACAGTTCTAATACTGGCAACCCCAGCATTCTTCCATTTAAAAATGGTTAGTCTATGATGTACCAGTTCTGTTCACATGGCTAATATTTTACAGAGTGAAATTTCAGCCATAGATACAAACACACTATATACTATTGTTACTTCCCAGTTCTGTTTGCTAATCACGTAATCACATACATTTTCATATACTTGACATGTTGCTACATCTACTTGATGTAAAACTAGAGCTAAATGAACAATTTGACCATGAGGTCATATTGGATGAACATTGCTTACTTATACTCATCTCTGTTGCTCTAACTCTGGTCACCAGGATACAAACCTAGGAGTAAGACAGAGAGAAAGGATTACAAACGTCATGCGCTTTAAGTCCATGATTGGCAGTTTTAATGTTATGCTACCCTCCATAACTAAAATGTTTTCTATCAAGGGTTGAAATGTAGAAAAAGAAATAAGAAGACTGCCTGGTTGCAGGAAAAGTCCTTCTTCCCTTGGGGTAGTGAACAGAAGCCATGCTACTCCAGAATATTACTGAGCTAAAAGGATAAAAGAAGGTGCTAGCATGTGAGCGTGTGTGCACGCACGCGTGCGAGTGTGTGTGTGTGTGTGTGTGTGTGTGTGTGTGTGTGTGTGTGTGTGTGTGTGTGTAATCAGTCTCTCTATGTCTATCTATATTTCTAATTGTCTGTATGTATACGTGCATATCCTTTCTTATTTCTGTATGTGTGTGTTTTCTTTGGAGAGGGCTCTTTCACATGGGCACAAATGAGCAGTCACACATGTGAAAGAATAGTGCAGTAAACTGCGGTAGGAGTATTGCTTTGATTTTTACATTTGCTTCAGTTTTGCTATTACAGTCTAGTTATCTTCAATGAACCTTACATGCCTGGTGTGGAGGTCTGAACCTGGAGTCATTTTAAATTAAGGTTAGACATACTATTGATTTAACGGTTTAAGAGAAGCTCATACCTTTCAACAAAATATGAATTTAATAGCTTGTAGGTATTTTTTTCTCCCTATCAACTGCTGATCATTAGCTTATCTCCTTATCCTATTGACTTCTGCCATCAGAAGTGGCCATCATCCAGGCAGCCACTAGGATTATTTAAATGGTTGCACTTCTCTGTTTCCTCTGTGGTAGTTTTTATATATGTTGAAATCCTATAATGTGTACCACTCAACTGTCCAGACTGATGATAATGACCAGATTTTTGTCTCATATTTTTGGCTTATTCTTCACAAAATGTATGGCATTCTGGCAAATTATTTAGGATTTAAGTCACTAAATAATTTGCCATTCAGACTTCATATCCTTCAAAAAAGCATGCTAATGCAAGATCTGTTATTCTATCAGGTTTCAAAATTTGTAAGAGCAATATTTAATTCTGTCCCTAATGTTGGGCTTTTGTCCCCCATTACTTTTGTCTCTGTCCAGAATCTTTCACTTAGAAGTAGAGAATCATGTTGGGGACCATGTTGCTTGGGGACAATTCATCCTTGGCTCTTCTACTAGGTGTCTATCCTGAAATGGGCTGAGCTTTTCCTTTCTCCAGGATGAGTAAGCCATTGTCAGCTGCTCATAGTCACTCTCTCAGGCCAGCAACTACACAGTCTTGGTTGATAGGTGATCCCAAGTCACTGGAGTTGCAGTTAAAGATTTCTCACTCTGTACCATACAGCCAACTGAAATAAGAATTTTAAAGCTGATCACATGAAATTCAGAGAGCTGGACCATGGAGTTAAGACAGCCCCCTACAAAGACCTATAAAGACCACATTATCGGGTCTACTTTAGGTCACCAAAAACTCAAAATGTCGATCACTCACATGAGCAAATAATCAGGAAGTCAATGCTGGATTTTTGAGATCGCAGTACAGTGAGTATCAGAATATTTGCCCTTTCTTCACTGTAGTGCGATTTCAGAGTAGGAATATATATTTAGTGGGAGGTGTGTGGGATGCAGCACCCCACAATAGCGATTTTGAGTACCTAATTATTCGCTCATGTGAGCGAATGATATTTTGAATTTTCGTTGTTCTGACATAGACCTACATTATCTACCTGCTAGAAGAAGCCAGAGGTATGTGCTATGTTATCATCATTGGTCAGCAGCTGGCTAATTTTTCTTATATATGAACAATTGTTCAAAGCTCTGCATACCATCTTCCAAATAACTGTTCTGACATTATGTGATAAAATGCTTGAACATATATACAGTGTCATAACAAATAATCATTTATACATCATGTTACTATGACACTAAAGGTATTAGCAAGTGTAATATTTCTGTGTTTTTACATACTCCATGTGACAGTATATAAGTGCATAAATCGTATTACATCAATGCTCATTGACACACGTGTTCAGCGAGCAGCATGTTATATTCACATTCTCATCATATTCTCTAGAAAAAGATCATAGGATCTGCAATGCATGTCAGTCCAAAAACCATTAAAGCCTTGCCAGCATTCACCATTGTATTGAACATGTAGGGTCCAGGAGGATGACAGAAGGTCCAGGAAGACTTTTTGACTATCCTTCTAGTTCTCAATGTTCAAGGTGCTGAAGGATTCACTCTTTTAATATGACTAGGTAGTTTATTCTACAGAGATGGTGTATGCATCGGGAGATGAATCTATCAGGCCAGCATGTCCTGTTTGTTTGTTGATGATGATTTCACAGTAAGAGTTATGCCAGTTTGATTCTCATCTGAGTTGCCTTCTATGCGGAGTCCACATGTCCTCCCTGTGGTCATGTGTGTTTTCTCTGGGTTCTCCTTCTCCAGTTTCCTCTCACATTCCAAAGACATGCAGTAGGTATATTGGGCACCCTAAACTGGCCATAAGTATGAGTGTGCATGTGTATGTATGGCATGGAAGAACAAAGGCAGCAGGCCTAGCCATCTAGAGGTATGAACATTGGCTATAGATGTTGTCACTGTTAAAGTGACACCCCAACCCCATGTGCAAAAATGGGAAAAGGGGCTGTGGATGGATGGATGGATGGATGGATGGATGGATGGATGGATGGATGGATGGATGGATGGATGGATAGATGGAAGGATGTAAATCCTTAGTATGAGTGTTTTATGTTTGTTGTGTTGTGTTGTTAGTTGTGTGAAGGTTTACAAGGTCAAGAAAGGTATATAAATCATCATGGAGTAGTTTGCAAAATGCAGACTATAGGGACAGAGATTCAGGCCTGCTTTGGTAGATAAAAAGTCTTTAAGTCTGTGATCTTTTAGTTAGGAACCTCTGAGGTCTTTTGAATTGTGAGACGTGTTTAGACAAATGCATGCCAACATCAGCATTGTGCTCAGTAATTGGTCTGATAAGGGTGCCAGCATCAGCATTGTGCTCAGTAATTGGTCTGATAAGGGTGCCAACATCAGCATTGTGCTCAGTAATTGGTCTGATAAGGGTGCCAACATCAGCATTGTGCTCAGTAATTGGTCTGATAAGGGATGGAAAAAGAGGGAAGAGAACTTTTTTTGCTCCATATCTGATGCCTTTAGGAATTAGTTGGGTCATACAGAAGAATGTTTAGAATATTGTTGTGCTGTGATGGTCTAAGGACAGGGAAATGTTAATAAAGATACCAAGATCTCTGCTAATTGAGTCATTATAGAGAAGGCTGTCATCTGTGCTATAGGTTGTGGAACAGCTTTGTTTTCCAAATGTATTAGCAAAACTTACTTTTTAGCATTTAGTTTGTTTTTTTTTTTTGCAACAGTTATTTATTAGATCTAGACCAACCTGCAGTGAAGTGGTACCAGACGTTGAGTGAAAAACAACATTTAGTTTGTAAATCATCAGTACATTTAGTTCAACATAGGTCATGTTTACTGGTTTGAAGCTTAGGAAATAGATACCCAATGGGAGCAGTCCATGAACAGAGTCATGAGGAGCAACACTGATTGCATTTTTACTTTCTGTTTCATGTCCAGCTATTTTATCTATGCATCTTCTCCCTAACAGTTTAATATCCATTTTGTAATACAAGGTTTATGCTTAGGTCTTTAAGTTTGACAATAATAAAATTATGTCAAAGACTTCAGCCTAATGGAGGTATGCTTTATTAAAGACTTGGCCACCACCAACAGCTTCTTTACCCCTTTCAAATAAGTTTATTAGAATAAACAGACATGATCTACCTTTGATGAAGTTGAAATTGATGAGGGTCCACAGCAATAAGGTTTTCAATGGTAAAGTCTGATATGATATGCCCCATGGCTTTGCAAATTAGACTGGTTAAGATAATGGGTCTGCACTCATCATGGCCAGAATTAAGGCCTCGTTCATGTTAATGTATTATGATGGCTGTTTTATATGTTTCAAGAACATACTAGTAGCAAGGCTTAGGTTTAAAAGATTTAGGAGAGGCTATGTGGATGTGGGTGCATTTCACACCATTCAGCAGGCCTACAGGAATATTATGGAGTTCATGGACACTGCATTTCTTTGGATTTGTGGAAGACAGTTATTACTTGATTCATAGTAATCCCTCGAGGAGGTTAAAAATCAGGGATTTGTGGAATTTCTATGACTGTAGCTGATGTGAAATTAGTAATATATTTATCTGATAACATGTTGGCAATACCTTTTGCATCAGAGTGGGTATGTTGGCTCTGGATTAGCTTGGAGTATTATTGGTGTTTTTCCAGTCTCCTAACATTGCTGAAAAATAAAGTGGAACTATCTTTCATTTTTTTCAGTTCATATATGCTTACGACCTTCCTAATTTGGATTTTTATGTCTTAATGATTTTCTAGATGGATTCCTGTAGTTTGGCCAATTGCAGTGTGTTGTAGGTATTTAGTATTTTTTATTGGACAAATTATTTGTGTGGGTAGACCAGCAAGGTGGTTTATTTTCAACTTTCTCTTTATATCTGGTTGTATTAGAGACTGCTTGGTTTATATGTCTTAGAGGTTCATAGCTAGTTACTAGACAGACTACTTCTAAAGAACCTAGCTCAGTTATTTTCCCCAAAGCAATGTCTATTTAAATGACTAACTCAAGGTCACAGAGTAGGAAAAAGGGTGCTTGCAGAATCAGACACTGAAACACAAGAACTAGATTGTTAACGGCTTGTAAACTTATTCCTCTGTACTAACAGTCAGATTTAGACTGCACTAATATTAACAATTGTGAGTAAAACTCTGAGGTATAAGTGGCAGACGTAATGCAATGGAATTTAAAAATCCAATCATGGAGTTTTAACAAGTTTATTTTTGAAAAATTATTTAAACTCAGAACTATTCACTGAGAAGCTGCTTCTGAATTTGATAGAGAATATCACTGCTTTGAGATTAGATTTAACTAGGTATGTAGATGCAATAGGTGAGCTACATAGGGTCATTTTTTTTGTTAGGACAATATCAATAGTATTAGTACCTCTGGTTGGTAAGTTGATTATTTGCTCCAGGGAGCTTGTATTTATCAGGTCAATGAACTATTAGATATGATTACCATTAGTGATGTTTGCCTTCTAATTAATAGTTGAAGAACTGAAATCCCCCATCATACAAATACAATAATTTATGTGCAATTCAGCTAGAAAATTATGACATTTTTTGCAGTCATCACAGGACATGAAAGGTCAACTGCAATACACTATGAAGTGGCAATTTATCTTATTTAAAGTGATTTAGGTGTCAGTATGTTCTGTTTGAGAGTAATGAATAATCTACTGTAGATAATGGGTCCTCTGGCAAATACTGATATTGCCCCAAATACTGATATTGCCCCACAGCATTCCATGGCTCTGAAAATGTGATAGACACAGAAAACTTGTACAGAGGGAGGGCAGTCTTTGGCCTAAAACAGTGTCTCTGTTAATACACAAATTATTAATTTGGCATTTTCGTAACATTTATTTTGTTTCCAGAAAGGATACAGGAATAAAGCTGATAGCTGGAGAAAAGCCTTTTTGATAAATACCCCATTTTATTACCCTATCCCGCTCGAGGAGTAGGAGCTGCTTGCACGTATTGCAGCACAAATAGTTTGGCAATGCTTGAGTGATCTGCCTTTCTGTTTTGTTTTGTTTTTTTTTTCATGTATAGATTTGGTTCTATCAAGCAGGTTATTATCATCCTACAAGAAACTTTTGGGGTTACATTCTTCACTTATAGGTTGAAATCATGTGCCATATTTTTAAAATGAATATGCTTTCAAATATTCATGCAAAGCCAAAAATTTTGCATTTAAAAATTCAATGTTAATACACATTCAGCCCTTTCCATTGCAATAACAAGAGTCAAAAATACCTAATCCAACTATATACACTATTTATATTGTGTGTTTCAACATACTCAAATTTTTATTGGTTAATAGATCAAAATATAAGATCTACAAATCTAATTAACTTGCAAGGAATACATATAATGCTAGCGAGTAAACTGCACAGTCCCATTGTCAAATTTCTATATTAACTCTAAAACTTTAGGCCAATATCTAAAATTTATTATCTCAGACATTGATCTTAATTTAATTGTCTCAATTTCTTTCTCATATACTAATTTTTTAGAAAGTGAGAAATTCTGTAAAAAAAGATATTATCCTGTGTAACCACTTTCTTGCAATTATGTTTCTAGCTCTTGCTAATATACTCCAGAATACTGAATTTGCTTAAGATGAGGTATAGGAGCATTAAACACTATCTCCTTTCTAACCAGAAAGTTATCTAGTCAAAAGTCTGAATTCTTATCCAGAATTCCTGTAATAGTGCATAATCATATAAAATATAGTTCCAGTTAGTGTTTACTCCTAAGATGTACCTCCAGCAAAGATAAGTTATTTGATTTGTCATTTTCTGCTAGCTTATCTGATCTATAGAAAGATCTATGCATGGTTTTCCATGTATAAACTTCCAAAAGGAAACTGTGCCTGTCCCACCAATAGTAAAACATGTTTTTGTATGTTTCTGTAAAACCAAACTCTTCTTTTTGAAAAATATACTTCTAAAAAAATGTTAATATCTTCTTTATATTCAGTTAATATTATATACAGATTGGATAACACTGATATGCTGCTTTTCTTATATATAGAATTGTACTTATATAATGCATTCATTTGTGTATACTTTCAGAATGAAATGTTCCTGTTACACCAATTTTTTATTGAAAAATTTTCTAAAATATTTGACCAGTCTTCAGTATTACTATATCATTTAATAATATTTAAACTACATTACAGAAAAACAATTATGTCTACCCTATAAATATTTTTTCTTGTCATTTAATCATTTTACCCTTTGGAGCCTTCTATAAAATCTTTTATTGCACAAAAAATCATTGCTCATACTTATACAGTTTTAACACTTCGGTATTTATAAGAGACACTCCTAATATTCTTCAGGAATTGTATTCATATAGTTTGAATCAGCAGTATTGGAGATATTATACTGAAGATAGTTACTTAAGACTATCCACATTTATCTGCTACTTCAGTTGTATGTTCTAATAATCTCAGTTTCTTTTCATTAAAAAGTACAAGTTGCAAGCCTTTCCAATTCAGTTTATAAAAGTTATTTATAAGTAAGTAATTACATGAAATATAGCTGACTGCATAGATGTTTCTATATCAGAGAATTTAATTCCACCTTTATTCCAGGTTATAATATAATGTTCACATGCCGATCATGCTTTCACAGAAAACATGAGAAGTTTAATAATGTTTTATTTATTGTTTTGATATGATCCTTATTAGGGGATAATGCAATTGTTTGTATTATATAAAGAATATTTGGAAGCAGAATCTTTATAAGATATAATCTGTCTTCAAAATGTAAGTATATAGTATTCTATTGCTATTCTACTCTACCTTCTTTTTCCATCTACAAACAGTAATATTCATGCAATTTCTCACAACTGTTCTAATCTCACAAGCATTTATACACACACCTTCTCACAAAACTCACCTACTGCTTACAACTCATTCAGATAACTTAAAAAAAAATCTCATTTTTCCCTTATATCACTTGAACTCTACCCACACTCCCTACTACACTTGTGTACATACCAGTACATAAAAAAACAACTATAGTAGACCCAACTCAGTGCTAATTAACACAATCAAAATCAAATATGACCACCCATTGCATAATACCACCATCAAACTTAAACTCGGGGTGATGTTCTTCCCAACCCTGGCCCCACCACTATTCCACATCCCATGATAAATAACTCTTCCCAAGCAACTCACTCTCACTCCCCTTTGCTCAATAAAGGCAACAACCCTCTCCTAGCCAGGATAAACCTCCAAAGCATTTGTAATAAAACTCTAGATGTCCATGCATGCCTAGAACACTACAACTGCGACATTACAGTTGTAACTGAAAACCTGGCTGAAACCTGAAATAAGTGATAACGGATATAATGTAATATAGTCAGATCTAATAGATAACACAATGGTGGGAGTGGCACAGTACTTATATTCTAAAACTCCTTAGAAATATCATCACCAGCTCCTACAGTTTGGAAAATGGTAACATCCTAGCCATGTCATTAAAAATCAACTAGAGCAAAACTATTTGTATAATAGGACTTTACATTTCCCCAGGTAATAATGCAACCGCAGTTGAAGATATCCTATGTTGGATAATCTGCAAACTAGCACAAGAAACCATAATAATGAGAGTTACAAACATTGACTAGAAACAGCATCACCTAACTTCATCCAGCATAAACTTATTTGGTTTTTCAAAGCTGATAAACACCACCACCTGATTACACAAAAAAAGAGAGAAACTATATTTGATTCTAGCAAATAAAACAGATGCCATAACCTCTTGCAGCACCCTGCCAGACATTATTAGTATCACTTCCCAACTTACGTAATAAGACATGGACAAAATATTCCCAGAGAAGTAGACTATAAACAGGTTAGCAACAAAAAGCAATTCAACATAGAACAATTTAACTCAATCCTCTTGCAATAAAACTGGAACCTACAAAAACTCTAGCCATAGATGACAGAGTCACCCACTTTAACCTGATATTTCTAAAAGTACTAAATGAATTGGCACTCTTCAGGACCAAATAAGTCAGGTCAAACCCAGCCCCAAGTGAAACCAAACATATAATGACTAAAAGAGACCATGCCTGGTAAGAATGGTCCAAAACCAAAACTCAGAGACCCACAGGAATATAGAACTCTATGAAACATATAACCACTGACAAAAACATCCTATTTCTCAAACCTCCAGAAATCACATAAAAACAGCTACACTCTCTTCTGACCATCCATTAAAAAATATTACACGCAGGACAAACCTCCAGCCCCTCTCTAACAAGCAATAAGAATTCAGGCAGAATTCCAACTCGGTTTAACCACCACTTGATTAACTCAATCATAATGATCAATAAACAAAACTCCAGCCTCCCATCCACAACTACAGAAACCCATAACACTGCACAGAAATCCATGCTCATATCTGTCTCTACTGCAACAATAAAAATATTTTTTAAAATTGAGGCCAGCAATCCTAGCAGCTGATTACCTACCAACAGAATATCTAAAAATTTCAGCCATATCCATAGCATTCCCTGACTCCATCTTAATCAACAGATCTGTATGTGAAACCTATGTCCCAACAATCTGGAAAAAGTCATTCATAATCTGCCTCCATAAAGATGGTAGCTTAACAGACCTCAATAATTAATGACTTATAGCAATCCTGTCATGCCTATCCAAAATTCAAGAAAGATGTATGCACTCCCAACTAATCAAATTCATCTATGACCATAGCTTATTTATCCTACACAGCATGGATTCTGGACAAATCACAGCACCATAACTGCTCTCCTCAGGTTTACTAACACTTGCAATCAGTGCAGAAACAACTAAATAAGTTTGTATCTCTTGGTCTAAACATATCAGCTCTATCTCAGTTCATAGTTATCTCTCAAAAGGGGAACAGTCAGTTAAGTGGAACTAGACCTCTCAATATTCCTGCCAGTTACAGTTGGGGCTCCCAAAGGTTCAATGCTTGGGCCTTACATTTTTAGCATATTTATCAACAAACTCCATTCTCCTTCTCAACAAGCAATCTTTATTTAATATGTAAACTATGCAGCACTCATCTGCTCTGCACAATCCTTACATACCCTACAAGATATCATTAAAACAGGCTTTCCTATACACCAAATCCTGGCTCACCAATACAAACCTACTCCTGAACCCCAAAAAGACAAAACTAATGCTCTTTAACCTTAAATGTCTCATGGAACAAAAACACAAATTCGACACTCGGTCATCCGAGAAAGCAAAAATTGAAAAACTATTGCAAACAAAGCTGCTTGGAGTCTTACTTGACAACAGACTTAAATATGGCCAACACCTACTCCAGACCACCAAAAAGACCACTGGAAACTAGGATCACTATACACAACAAAAACATTTTCTCACAGAGTCTGCAAGAAAATCCATAGCCACTGCCTATCTACTTGTATCCCTTCTATTTGCATCCTCACCTTCACAAATCTCAATACCACCCTTAAAGCTAAACATGACATGTTACACTAAAATAGCCAAATTTGCAGCAAATACCTCACTAAAAACTTACCAATGCAAACCCATTAGAAATTTACACTGACTAGAACTTCAATAATACCTTACATGCAATTCAAGATAATCCAGATAATGCCCATCATTGAAAAATATGCTCCAACCATACTCCAGCTCTAGATTACTACAGTCAAGAAGCAGACCATTCTTCTCCATGTCCAAAACAAGCAACTCAGCTGGGGATTATCTACACTCCCACCAAGTCACTAAAATTTGAACTCTAAACAGCTGCAAACAAAATAGATAGATAAAACACAGAAAGATACTCAATTAACTAAGAGTAACTTTGTTTACATCAATTATATCAATCACAGGCTCTAGGTTAACAAGACTCAAGCGCTTCTTCTTCTCTGTAATTAGAACAATCAGTATCTCACTGTCCCCCTCTGTCAGTTTCATCACTCTCCTTCCTCTTCTATCTATCTCTTATACTCCTTGTAACAGTCCAAGTACCCACAAACATATTCACTTTCTTAATTACCTCTCAGTCTTATATGTAATGATATTTTCATAATTGCTTTCCTAGTAACATATACTATATTACAATATCAACCACCTTCCATCCTTTTTAATATTTCCATAGTTTAGCTGCCTCTTCTTTTTATATAGGCTGCAGTGGTACAGAGGTTAATGTTGTCGCCTCACAGCAAGAGATTCTCCAGTTCAATTCTCAGCTGGAGTGCCTTCTGTGCAGAGTCTGCATGTCCTCCCCCCGGTTGAGTGAAGACATGCAGGTAGGTGCGTGGGCATGTGGGTGTGCCTTCTTTGAAGGTTGGGCTCCGGGCTGGCAACTTGGCATCATAAAAACTCACTGCCAATCATTAGCAGACCGGAGTTCTGCTGTGGCAACTCCTAACCATGAAAAGCCAAAAGAAATCTGCCTCTTCTTTTCATTATTTTAATTGCTAGAAATTGCAGATAATATTACAGTATCTTTTACAATGTTTTATTTCTCTTTCCTGTATATAAGCCTGCATCTCTTTTGTAATGAATGTTCAACACTATATATACCTATGCAAGCTATTGACATGCTCTGTTCCTAAACAATGTTTATGTAAACTACTGTAATTTTTCCTCTCTCTCATGTATGTACATTAACATATATTTGCATTCCTTCTTTTTTTTTCAAAAACATTTTTATTTTGTTTTCGTTATAAACATATGCAAATGCAGATGTAACAAATACAATAAAACAATAACAAAACTACTTACAATATTTACATTTATCCATGATAATCATTTTATCCATGAGAAGTTATCAGTATTTTTTCAAAAGGTTTTCCAATTTTTGCCATGCTATTTTTTATGAGTAATGTTATGAGTTCTATAACAAATGGTTTGCAGTTTTTTTTTACAAACTGCTTTTGCTAAATTAATAAAATCTTTAAACATCAAATCTTGTTTACTTTCCCAGTTCAAAGTAATAACATTTTTGGCAATTGCAAGCACTGACCAGAGTAACTGAATCTGAGATTTAGGTATTACATTAGGTATAGGAACATTGAATAGGATTAATGAGTTAGAAATATGACAGTTGTCAGACCATAAAGCATTTACAAAATATCTGAAGTCTTAGTACTGAACAACATTTTACATTCAACGAACATATGAACCCAGTTGGCCTCTAGTAATTCATCACATTTCCAACATTTACTTTCACTGTTTATGAGTATAAGATTTATTTTATGTGAAGTATAGAAACTTCTATTCATAAATTTCTATGTATACAATCTCCATTATAATGAAGAAGAGGTACCATACGTAGATTTCAATAACAATTTTTTGGGTTCATCAGATATTTGTTTTCCATTAATCTTTATATAGTAATTCCAAACATCTGAGTCAAACTTTAGAGTGTCTTCTCTTAGTATCTTATAGATAGGTGAGATACTTAATTTTTGATCATCTGTCTTTTCAAGACACCTAATATAATGCTGGAACAAACTAGGTATAGATTCAGTCTTTAGGTTGAGTGATACTCTCATTTTATTTTCTATAAACTGCTGTAATGAGTGTATAAACAAGCAACTGTCTTGACTATTATCAAAACTACATAAAAGAGAGTTTAGTGGTTTAATACTCTTATTTTCAAAAAACTGATGCCAGAATATCAAGTTATTTTCCTTTAATTTTTGCATTCCACTGATGTTGAAAGAGTCTAAGCAATCAGGGGAGTATGCTATAGGGAATATAAGAAATAGGAATTGTTTAATGTTGTAATTACAATCAATTATATTTTTAAAGTTATTAAATATTTGATTAATGCCATAAGAAAAATTATCAACTTCTTATTAAATAAACAAAATTCACGTAAAAGCCAATGAACTCTACTTATTCCATATTGTTCCTTAAAATGATTTTCTATAATTCTGACATTGGTTATATGAATCTCATGTATTATTTTCCAACCAGATATATAGGTAGGTGTGATCCAGTGTAATATTATATTAATTATAACTGATTTTAAATAAAGATCTAAGCTAGGGAATGCTATCCCGTTACTGTTCCAAGCTCTAATGTGCCATTTATATGCATTCCTAGGGTTTAAGGGGAACCATAAACATTTAAGTAGCATGGAATCTAATTTTTAAAATAAGTTTTTGGGAGGGGGTAGTATCAATGACTGTATATAAAACAAAATTTTAGGTAAAATTATCATTTTAATTAAATTTAATTAAAGAGAGCCTGTCCTCCATTGTGAAGAACATTTTATTCCATCTTTTGATTAGCTCATTAATGGTGGTTATTAAATTATTGTAGTTTAGTTTAACAGACTCTTTTGGTGTACTCTTTATACTGACACCCAAATATTCTAATACACCATTATCCCAATTAAACAGGCTATTCTGCCTTAGGTTTTTGTTGATATTTTTGTTAATTAGTAATGTTTTGGATTTATTATGATTAAATTTAAGCCCTGAAATTCTTTAAAACTTGCTTAAGATTTTTATAACATCATGCAAAGAACCATCAATATCACCCAACATTAACAACATATCATCAACAAATAATTGTATCTTAGGACAATAGTCTTTATTAACTTGAAAGTCTTTTATATTTAGCTTGTTACTGATATATGTAGCAAAAGATTCCATTGAAAGAGTAAACAATAATGGTGACAGAGGACAACCTTGTCTAGTTCCCTTGAGGATTTCTAGTGGTGAAGATAGACATGATCCGATTTTCACATAAGCTTGAGCCCCACTATAAATTTTCATTAATAAGTTGACAAAATCTGAGGAGAATTCAAAAGCAATCAGGATTCTTTGTAGATAAGACCAACTAATAGAATCAAAAGCCTTTTCTATGTCTAGGCTGATAATAGTCAGTTGTTTTTTTGTATTTGCATGCTATGTCTATTAATGATAGCAATTTAATAATGCTATCTTGTACTTTTCTATGAAGAATGAACCCTGTCTGCTCATTATGTGTTAGATTAGGTAATATTTTCTTTATCCTATTGGCTATTATTTTTATGAAAATTTTATAATCAGTGCTTAGTAAAGAAATTGGCCTATATGAATCACAAAATTTAGGGTCCTTACCTTGTTTTAGTATGAGGGAGATAACTGAATATTTCCACGATGGGGGTGTTATGCATTTTTACGTAACCATAGTAAAGGCACCCATCATTTTCTTTATTATATATTCAGGAAAAATCTTATACAGTTCAGGAATTATCCCATCCAGTTCTAGAGCTTTATTATCTTTTAATTTTTTTATTTGCTCTTTCACTTCTGTTAGTGTTATTTGTTTATTTAATATTTTATTTTGTTGCATCGACACCTTTGTAGTTATATTTTCTTGAATAAAAGTATTTATTACATTATCTGTCTCCAAAAGTGCTTTGTTATTATTTATATCTTTATAGTAGTTTTTGAACACTTCTAATATGCCCTTTAAGTTAGATGTACTCTTAACTGAACCATCACTTTTATATTTAATCTCATTAATAAGATTTTGATTGTTTATTTTTTGGATCTTACTGCTATTTTATGTAGATATTTGGGATTTACAGCATAAGATTATAATTTAAATGTTTCCAGGTGTATGGTTCAGAACATCTAAGTATTTTTGATTTAACTTAGTGATTTCATTATGTGCTACTTTGTTATTTGGTTTTGCATCCATTTTTATCTTGTCTATATTTTTTGTAAGTCTAAAAGGTCTTTGTCCCACTCTCTCCTTTTTTTAAGGTACCAAGATTTTATTCTACCATATATATAAACTTTAAAAGTGTCCCATAGTATAGTATAGTATCACTCACTTCACCATTATCATTTATTTCCATAAACATGTCTATTTCTTTCATTATCCATTCCCTAAAGTATTTTAATGTAGTTATGTAAGCAGGAATTCTCTGTAGAAATCTTAAATCATTTGTATGCCTAGTTAATGTAAAGTTTACATTATTAAGGTCTGAAAGTCGACAAGTCATTATTTATATATATATATAAATATATATATATATATATATATATATATATATATATATATAAAACATTTGATAAATACCTTATCAATGTTTGTTTGTGTACCAAACCAATATGAATAATGAGTATAGAATAAGGATTTCAGCTGGAAATTCAAGTCTTGAAGCTTTTAGAGTTTACAGAAAGCAAAAAAAAAAACCCTCGAGCTGCCTTGACAGTGCATGTCATGAATCTCCACAATGAGAACAGTCACACAGACCATTAGTTTCCTCACAAAACATTAGCATCATGAAAAAAATTAACCCCTTCATATGAAAACAGCTATTTAGAAAAAAATACCCTAGTATGTATATATATATATATATATATATATATATATATATATATATATATATAAAACATAAATTTAGCTATCTATAAAACACCATTAATGTACTGTATTAATGTTTATATGTATCTAAACAAAGAGTCTAAAACATCTAGTTAGAAACATTAATCAGAAACATATTGTTACCCCACCACTGACCCACTAGATAAAATGCACTTTGGTAGTAAGTCAAATTATACTATTGTTGAAGAATTAGAAAACATATATAATTTGTAATTATTTAAAAGGGATCATATGTACAGTACTTATAATGGGGAAAAGGAACATTAGTAACAAAACAGAATAGGAAGAAAGAAGAGAGAGAGAGAGAAAGAGAGAAAATGTTATTAAATACTCAGTACTATATGTAATTAGAAGAAATAGATATAGAAAGGAAAAGAGAAAGTTAATAATAAAGATGATTTGCATTACCTTATAGTATAGAGATTTTCCAGAATCAAATATATTATGATTCATAAAACAAAGCATTTAAAATTAGAAACAATTTGTTCATTTGCCTTTTAGTTTCTTAGTTTTGTTTGCTCCTTGCTTCACAGACCATCCATTTTTTGTTGCCTGTCTCTTCAAACTCTGGGATGACCATTCCATTTCTTCTATGTCCAACAGTATTTCCTTCTTTTGGATAAATTCTACTGCTTCTTGTAGGGAATCAAAAATCGTCACTCCTTCTGACAAGGTGATTTTTATTCTTGCAGGAAAAATAATTTGAGCTTTAATATTGGCTTTTTTCAAGGACTTAATTAGAGGAACACACTCCTTTCTTCTGGATATGACTTTATAGGTGTAGTCATTGTCAAAATGAATAACTTTTTCACCCATCTTGATAGGGGAATTAGTCCAGGCTCATTTCAGCACTAAGTCCTTGACTTGCGAGGAAATAAATCTAACTATTATAGACCTGGGGTTAGATAAACTCAGAGATGAAGCTGGGTTTGCCAGGGACCAATGAGCCTTCTTAATTCCAAAAGAGAGGGATTCAGGCATGTTTAGTGCTGATGAAAACCAATTATTGAGGAATTGAATCATGTTAGCACCCTCTTCTTTCTCAGGAATTCCATATATTCTTATGTTATTCCTCCTTGATCTACTTTCAATGTCTTCTAGTTTCTCAATCAGCCTGGTGTTTTGTTTCAGAAGAAATTCACTGTGATGTTCATTTTCTATCACTCTAGTATCCAGGTCAGTTGCTGTTTCCTCTAAGGCGAGAATCTCTTCAGATTGTTTTTTTTACTATTCCATTTAGCAGTTTCAGTTGTTTACTGTATTCTTGTTTGATTATATCCATTTTGTTTTCAAAGTTTTCTATTTTTAGTGACAGTTCTTGGATGTGTGTTATTATAAGATGTAGTTCTTTTCTTCACTGCACTCTCCTGGTGTGGGTTCTTCGAGTTGCTCATGTTGAGACCTTCAGAAAACATCTTGACAGGAATCATTAAACAATTCTCTTGACTATGTATTATTTTTTTGAAAATAATAGAGTCTATGTTAGTCTATCTTTCAGTATACTTTTAGATAGATTTTTCTACAAATTAAAGTATATTTCCTGTCAGGATATTAAAATCTAAGCAGAGCAGATTTTTGCTGCTATCAGACTGACATCTTGGCCATGCTACCCTTTGTATTCCTTCTGATATCATGTAATTGTATTTAATGTATACATCAAAGCCATTGGTAAATGTGGAGCTTTTCTCCCTGGGCCTCTGCTATAAAAGGGTTGTATCCCAGTTGGACTTTCCCAGTAAACAAAGATAAATAAAATGTTTATTTACTAAATCTGTTTCTAGGCCTTTATTGTAGTTCTCGAGTCTAATTTCATCTAAACTAGTTTTAAAGATTATTCTTAAATATTTCAGTTCTGTTACATCCCAATAAAAAATAATTTTATTGGGGACCACAGATGGCAACAGCCAGTTGTCAAGACCAGGTGGTCAGGTGTTTCTATATCTCCTGTTGAATACTGGATTTTTCTGAAGCTTTATTGCTGAGTATTCATATTAGCCTTTGAAAAGATGGGAGACCATCTTAAGTGCTGTGCCAGGGATGGATTGTACCTATGTATCTCCCCAAGACTTTCATATATTGGTTAAAACCTTGTGTACCCATATAGTGCCTTTTTAAGCAATATCAGTATTCAAAAACTTCCAGCTTTACAAAACAATACTGGATAACATAAAGGTACTGCTGTTCAACACTAGGAACCTAAATAAAAAACGTCAGTCCTTACAGGCACTGCTAACCCTGGAATGCCTCAATATATGCATCATCATGGAATCGTGGTTCAAAACTATTGACAGCACCTCGTCAGTACAGGATTTCAACACCTACCACATGTTCATACCTACCTCACTTCACTAAAAGCAACAGTGTCTCAATTCATAAAACAAAATCTCACCTCCAGGCTTGAGAAATAGGTTAATGAAGTGGCTCTCCTCTGCATCCAACTTGCCATTAACAAAAACCCTTAAGACATCATAGCTAACTATAAGATTGCCCTTCTTTATGCCCCACTTGGCTCATACCTCCTAAATGACTAGTATGCAGTCCATATGCATTAGGTCAAACACCATTCTCCCAGGGGACTTCAACTACTCCTCCATTAACAGGATTTCATAAATACAAACTCTCTGGACCAGTAAGTCTGCACCCCAACTAGGGAAACAATATCACGGAACTGGTAATCACAAATAAGGGACAACTGTGCTCCACACCAGCTGTAACTTCCTCCCTAGTCATATCAGACTATAAAAATCAGTCACAATCACTGTAAGAATCTGAAAGTATTTTCAAATACCTTAGTATGTATTGATTATTTTGAGGCTACTCTACTAAAACCGAGTGGCTAAATTTAACATCCCCCCCCTATCTAATGACCCCAGTACATATGCATAATCATATACTGCCAAATTATAAGCACATGTGAATAAGTCAACAGATGTATCTGTCTCCCTCCGAAGTAAATACAATGCTAAGTTTTAAAATAAAGCCCTATGGTGGAAGCCATATAAACAGGATCTGCAACGAAAGGAAAAATAAATCATTGCATGCAATAATAAATGCAACCCTCAAGATTTTAGAAACACTCTTATTAAACTCAACAAGGGACTCCATTCCTGATCAAATCAACCAAAGCTAGGTATGAGGTAAAATAGCTACCAAGGCAAAAGACAACCATAAAGTCTTCTTTATTTTATAAACCTCAGAAACAATGTCAATCACTACATCACTGCATAGTACCAATAGTCTATAATATCACATACTCAAACCCTGAGGACATAGCCAATATGCAAGCAGATAAACTCCCCCCTCCCCATACATTCCCAGATCACATATACACATCTACAACTCCCCCATCAAATCTCCCATGGACAAGCCCTCAAAGCACTTTACAAGGCCAAGAACTTTGCTTCTATGGGACCAAATGACATATCAGGCTGCTTATTAGCCTGCCTGAAACAATACCGTGCAAGCCCCCTACAGAAGTTATTCAATTTCAACCTTCAAACAGTCTTTGCGCCAGATGAATGGAGGACAGCAACAGTCATTCTCATGCACAGAGCCAGTCTGTCAATGGACCTGTGTAATTTTAGACCCATAAGCCTGAGCAGTCTCATCTTTAAGGTTATGGAAAAGACCATTATGGAATAAATAAATAAGGACATAGGTAACCTACAAACTCTTGTTCCATGCCAGTTCAGTTTTGTCAAGGGCAGAATCTGCCTGCTTAACCTGGCAAAGAAAGAGGGAAAAATCAGTACATACCACATATCTAGACCTTGCAAATATGTTTGACACCATCCCACACTCAGGTATTGTTGATAAACTCTCCCAGCTAAATGTTAATCCCTATGTAACTCCTTGGATAGCAAATTGGCTCACAAATAAAACCCAGGACATTAAGATAGGTGCCTCTATGTCCTCCAAAACATTGAACACTAATGGTGCAACCCAGAGTTCAGTGCTTGGGCCACTCTTATTTGTAATACCCTTTTCAGCTTTGTCAAGGGCAGATCATGCCTTCTTAACCTGGTGGACTTCTGTGAAAAGGTCACAAAAGCTATGGATGAGGAAAAAGCAGTGCACCCCGCCTACTTCAACCTAGTGGAGGCATTCAACACAATACTTCAGTTGGGCACTGTAGGAAAAACTTACAAAATTAGACATAAACCCATATGGCACTTAATGGATAGCCATCTGGATCACTGATAGGATGCAAGAAGTTAAGAGAGAGGAATCCACCTCCACAAAGAGGCTAGTCATAAGGTGATCCCCACATGGATTGATACTGGAGTGTCTCCTTTTTGGCATCTACTTTTCTGAAGACAAGAAAAACATTAAGGACCTCTGGCTGACCAAGTTTACATATGACTGCAAACAAGGCATAGTCCTGAATCCCCTAAAGACATAGATACCATTCAACAGGGCCTGATGCAGGTAAACAACTGGTGCAAGCGGACAAAAACTCAAGGTGAAAAATTCTATAACAGTACCCTTTGGAAAGATTCCCATCCCTGGAAATTACTACATCGATAATAAACACCCAAACGTTGACCCAGTGGTTATGGACCTGGGAATGTATGTTGACCGCTAGGTGTTTACTGTGGCTATAAAATCATTCTATTTTGCACAACTTATAAGTAAGCGCATGGCATCCATGTCAAAGAAGGTCATTATTCTACTATACTCTGCTCTCATCAGCGCAGTTATTGAGTACCTCACACCCTCCATCACGTATACGACCAGGTACTTGAAATGACTTGAAATACTACTGAGATTCCTTATAAAAAGATTACAGGGAGTAAATAACAAGTCCAATGGCAACCATCTCAAAGCCAGCTCTTTCCCTGTTCTTGGCCTCCTACAAGCTGCTGTATGGTGATCTATGTCTAGCCTACAAGACATCCACTGATCACATGACTAGCATCAGAAAACCCTACTGTAAGGACCTACATATCATCTAGTAAATATAAAATGGGACATGTTGGGGGGTGGATATTTGTCTCAAAGACTACCCCTTCTACAGAACAGGCTTCCATCGATGTGAAGCAAAACTCATTCCTAACAATATTTAAATGTAACTTTACCAATAGAGAAATCATGCATTTACCCCTGGTTTGATACCTATGTCCATAACGGACATTGGCAGCCTGTAAATGCTCGATGTGTTCAAGTTTATATTGTAACTAATAAAATTCCTTGTGGTACTGACAGATATAAGCAGTATTTTGGTAAATTTGGGATAACCTTGGCTAAGATTAAAATGGCTCTTCTGCTGATAGCCTAATAACCACCCATGATCCTATTTACTTCTCAGAAGATAAAGCTACTGCCAAGGGTTTATTGCTGACCAGGTTTGCAGTTAACTGTAAAGTTGATGCCACCATAAACTCTCCAGGGGACACCAAGATCTTCCAAGAGGGACTTTCCCAAACAGCTAGTGTCATAACCAAGGACTGAAACAAAATTCCCAAAAATATAATAATGTCTCCTTCGACAACCTTGACATCCATTTTACCTATTACATTGACACCACATCCCTGAAATCAGGCTGGCAGTTAGGTACCTGAGAACCTATATTCACAACAAACTGTGCTTTGATTGCCATGTATCCACTATTGTAAAAAAGTCCTTTTCATTGCACAGCTTATTAGTAAGAGCATGGAATCTAGGGTCGGGGATGTGGTCATCCCATTGTAGTCGACATTTATTAGGCCAATTACTGAGTATAATACCCCCTTCTGTATTTTCTTGCACAAACACTTAACACAACTTGAATGACCACAACATGCTCTCACCAAGAAATTCAAGGACATAAATCATAAAAACTGCACTAGCCTTCTTAAACTTTTTCTCTCCTCTCGGTGTCACACAGGCTACTGAGGGGTGATCTCTGCCTCATATACACAGCCTCAACCGACCCTATTTTCTGAAATCTACTACACATTTGCAAGTTCAATGGTGGGATAAATACACACTCAAGAGATCGTAATCTCTTCTATACTATAAATAGGGCATGTTGGAAGGATAGCTATGTATAACAGAGAATACCACTTTTTTGGCATTGTCTTCCTCTACACATAAAAGCGTTTCCTTAACTCTATTCAGATGTGATCTGGATGAATAGATGGAAAACTGCAAACTCAACCCTGGTTAAGTTCTCTTGTCCTTTAAGGACAAGGGTAAATGTTCTGTGGGGCTCTGGGTTTTTCGTACTTAAATTACAAGGACTAAAAATTTCAAGGGAATGCAGGGCTAAGCTTCCTCATTGATCAGTATTCTAGAAAGTACCTATGAACCTAAGAAATTCAAGCTGTTGTACATGAAATAATTATATATATATATATATATATATATATATATATATATATATATATATACACACGTGTGTAAAACTCAACAAAAATGTTTTCTAAGCATAATAGCACAATAGTAATGAAAACGTCAGTTTAGTGCATATCGCAAGACAAACATGGGTGCCCCTAAGAAGTTTATCAGGTATACTGTACTTATAATACTTAATATTTAAAGTGTCAGACCTATTACTGGTATTGTCATTTGTTTCTATAAGAGATTGCAATATAACTTTAGAGCAGTGCTGTTTATAATGCTGGCATCATAATTTGCATTTGAGCACTGACACTATGTGTCATATTCTGGATTAATATCTAGTAAAGAAAAGTAATGATTGTAATACAAATATTTAATGTTCCAATTATGAATAAGCCTAAATTTGAACTGCATTTCATGATTTAGAAACTATTTCATTACATTCTCACAGGGAGAAATTAGACGGTTAAAAATTAAATCACTTAGTATAATTTTTACATTTTTTCTATAAAATTAGCAACTTGAATTTTTAAATAGATAGAGACAAACAGCTGGAAAAGTGGAGATCCAAGCATCAGAGAACTGACAAATGCACCCAAATAACAGAGAACGTGCTGGCATGAGGACCGGGGGACCAGAGTGCCTGCTGGCAGTGGACACAGATGACAAGGGACTAACTAGTATAGTGACCCAGGAAAAGCAAAGACCAAAATATTAGAAATCTGTATAACATTATGGCCCAGTAGTCAAAAAGGCTGCACAAGGACTCAGGTAACAGAAGGTTGGAAGGCAAGGAACTAGGCATTACAAAGCTGAATGGCACAGGAATCCAGGATTCAGATGACCGGAGTGGAAACATACAATGGAGATGTTGTTGAGGATGCAGTTCAGGATACCAGAAAGTTGATTAAATTAGAAAACCCAGTGCTAGAAAAAATAAGAGTCTTCTTTGATACTGGTAGACAAAATAGACACAGGAGATTATTAACATACTAAGATAACTAAGCACATCTACATTAGCTGTTATGAATGTAAGCATCATATGTTACAAAGCACTCCTGAAGACACTAAGACGGTAAAGCAGTTACAAGCAGGAAACTAAAGCAATACATACTCTTATTAAAATGCAACCTACTACTGATGTAATTCCACTAGTTTTATAGTGAGATAAAATAGGCTCAGTATTGCAATGCTTATACCAATCTAACAAATATGAAATGTTTAGATGCTAATGTCCATTTCTATAAATCAGTACCATAATTTTCAATACCATATTACACGGACCTTGTCATGTGCCCTCTCTCTCATTCTCTCTCTCTTTCTGTCTGTTACCAGACAGATGAAATCCGTGATTTTTGTCACGTGTCTGTTTCTTTTTCCATTTGTCTCATTCTCTTTTGCTACGTAGCAGGAATGTAGTCAGGATTTTCAAATTCATCCTCTCAGCTGCCAAACTGCTGTCCTCCACCCCCCAAAACCATACACAAGCCACACCCCCGCGACCATGTTCCTTTTAATTTCTAGTGAAATACTGTGTATGTTTTTTGGCAGTTTGGTATAAACTGTACCAATGTTGTGATTTTAAGTGTAAACATTAACAGTAACATCTTAAATTTGAATTTCAGTTTACAATCTACAATATTTCATTACTGAAATTAACTTTTAGAGAGAATAAATAATGCTTTCAAGCTGTAAGTAAGCAATAATCAACTGTTTTATTGTTCCTGCACCAATCACAAATATGAATTTTTGCAGTCAAATTCTAATCAATGCAAAATTGGAAAGGTATGCTGTCAAAATATAACATATTTGGGTCAGTGCTGAATTTGCAAGGGACAACTTGGTGACTCTCAGAACACTGAGACTAAATGGGTGATTTTATATATATATATATATATATATATATATATATATATATATATATATATATACATATATATATAGATATATATATATATATATATATAAAGTGCAAGGTGGTAGGACTTCAAATTATTCACTTACGCTAAGGTACAAAACCCCCAAAGTTATTATGTATTAGTAGAAAGGGTATGCTGCTCGGAATGAAACACCTTCCCAAAATGCTTTAATGTCATTTATTCAACATTTGGGCTTTATTTTTTGAAACTACGGGATTTACATTTACAGGTTTTGTAGTTGCTATAGAGTGAAAAGACATTCTGAAGGCCAAGAGATTTTTCTTTTCTTTTCCTTTAGAAAATGCCAGAAAAGTAGCACAGCTCTTGTACCATACAAAATGTCCACAATTCGTCTGTTTTATATACCATTTGTTAACTGGGGTAGAACACTTGTCTACACTGACCATTTTCAGGCTCAGCCTGGAAAAAGATACAGTATGTAAGTTACAAAATAGAGGTATAAAGAGAATTTTATAGTAAAATCAAACCACAACAACAATCAAAACATCTTCTGACAAGGCTGTTATGAAGAGTTTACATTCTTAATGTCATAAACCATCTACAAATAAATGAATGCTTCCCTCGTGGGAGGAAATATTTAAACTTATATAGAAATTAGCACCCCATAGGCATACTAAGACTTGTACTCTGTGACTGAACATGTATCTGATATTTGCTCATCAAAAAGAAGTTAATCAATCATGCTCAAAGCACATGCCATTCCATAGCTATGTTCTGTCATCTCCACAAAACTCAGTTTTTAATGAGGAAACTTCCAATGATTGCCTCTGATCAGCGGCAAGAAATGAATCACTAGTATAAGCACGAACCCAGTCATATGACATAGTAAATGCACTTTTAGAAAAAAAATGTTGCAGAGTTACATTAAGCAAAGACATGTCTGAGTGCTGTAGAATCAAGGGTAAAATAACTATGGATACAACTGTAGCAACAAGTAAAATGAAAAACAAGTTCCATGGAGCCAGACAAACTATCTAGTGGTTTCCTCTACAAGATTAATGAAAAGATAACTTAAAAATACCACAGGTAGTTTTCGATACAAAATCATGAAAAAATATTTAATCTCTTGCCAGTCATACCACACAAAATGTTAGCATGTGGACACTTCCCAGACCTGGACACATGTTATTTAAGAAAATACAGTATAACAGAAACCACAAACATGAAATAGCATAAACCAGTACCACTGATAAGGAAATAAAAGAAGAAGAAAGCATTTCTGTGGAACTAGCAGCCCCCTTATGGAGGCTTCACTCTCACCACCACATTTAAATATACTAAATCTGTGACTGCAAAATTAAAGAAGAAAGGAAGGGCAGATGCCATTCATGACAAAATTTTACCTGTTCTCAATCCACAGTACTTTGCTGGAATTAACAACAAAGTGAACTGCAGCTGCAGTTTAGAAACTGAAAAGTATTTAAGAACGAAAACATATAATTATTAACTCAAAACACTCTTCAGGATTCAAGAAATTCCATGTAGGGTTCATGTAGAGCCTACACAAAGTTGTGCCTGTGGCGGTGCCATGCAATGCATATTAATGAAGCTCAGCTCACTTAAAAAAGGCTTTGCAATGTGCAGCAGTGTGTTTTTGGCCACAAACTTCTTCAGGAATACAGATAGTGTTTCCATGTAAGGTTGCTGTCTGCAGCACAGTAATCATACCTCTCAACCTCTTAGAACAAAAAATCTGAACAAAGCTATAAATAATGGAAGCACAAAGGCTCAAAAATAGAGCCACTTTTTAAATATTGCTCTTACAAACCTAAAACATTGATAGGATAGCAGGTTTTGCATTAGCATGAATTTTCTGAAGGATATGAAATTTGAATCTCGAATGTCTGTCATTATTTTCTAAATTCAATCCTCAATGATTTGCCAGTGATTTGCCAAAAACCCACAATTTTATGAGAAATAGATCAAAAATATGAAGCAAAAATCTGGATATTCTGTGAAAATCTGTACAGTTGAGAGGTATGACAGCAATTGCTTTCCCTTGTTCAAAATTTGGCAGGGTCCCAAATGCATTCAAACTGAGAAAAAATTGTATGCGGGATCCTGCCATAGATGGGTCATTCTGCATTTATTAATTTCATATATTTTAGTGTTTTTCATTTTTCTGTCTTTTAATTTTTTTCACGTGTGTGCAATGCTTAGCTCATTTCCACATTCTGCATTTTTTTTTGTTTTTTCACATATTTGCATGATGTTTAGCTTGTTTGCATGATTGGACCACCCATGTATCAGACATGATCCAGGTAAACAAAAAGAGAAATTGGATGCATTCAGTTAATACCACTGGGCATTATGCAAACTCGGTAAGCGAGGCTGTGCTGCGCTAACACTGTCAAGTTAACAATGAATACTAACATATTATCATGGAGCTAGTCTGTGGCAATAGGTGGTAAGTCTAGGTCTGAAGTGCAAATGGTTCTGGGTTTCATTACAGGACAAACAAACTTTTCTTTTACTGTGTTGACATTGCAGGTTATACAAATGAAGAGCAACATAGACAAGTGTTTTCTCAACCTTCTTGTGGCAAGAGCTGTAAGTTTAGGATTACTGTACACATGATCCTGAGTTTGAAAACTACATATTCCGTACACTTCTAATGTTGTTCCGCATCATGTCATATTTACTTTCATTCATGACAGGAAGAAAGAGGTTATCATTCCTCTCTACTCATCACTCATTAGACCAATCATCGGGTATAATGCCTCATTTGGCATGTACCTCACCAGACACCTTCAACAGCTGCAGAGGCCACAGAAGTACCTCACAAAGAGGATTCTAGGGTTAAACAGATGTCTTACATGAACAGACTCAAGAATCTTCAGCTATTTTCAGTCTCTTATCGTCTACTTAGAGGTGATATCTGCTTGACTTACAAAGCCATGTCTGACCCAGCCCTATTAAAAATGCTACACCTAAAGAAATCCCAATCCCTCCGCACCACACGCTCCAGAGACCTCATCCTCATTACCACAGTCAACAGAACATGCTGGGTGGACAGGTTCATAACCCAGAGACTGCCCATGCTATGGAATAGACTTCCCATACATGTCAAACAGAGCACCTCACTGGCCCTCTTCAACAGAAATCTCGGCGAGTGGATGGGTAACAGAAATTTCACCCCAGGGATCACTCCAGTGGCTATACTGGATAGAGGCACTGGGAACTAACATCAGGTGTCATGATGCCAGGGCAATTTTATGGGCTAGGCTTGTAAAGGCTCTAGGGCCATTAGCCTAGTACACACCTATGAACCTATGAACACCTGACACAGTGTAGGTGATATTAATATCTACATATGTGAGGGCTGAGACACTAATATTGTGTCAGTTATTTACCTATTCATTTATATTGATAATGTGCAATTATTATCAAATGTGTGACTGTGGGTATAATATGTACTGTGCTCATGCAAGTATACTTCTGCAATTCTTTTAAATACCAGAGCTACACAAGTGGCTGTACATCAAATATCCTTGGAATTGCATTGTTTTTTATTTTTTATTTTTTTTATTGCCCACTGTTGCGCATCACTCACAATCACACAATTAGATGCACCCTGGCTTATATTGTTTTCATAATGATAAGCAGGGGCACAGCTTTCAGATGTAGCAAAAACCAGACAGTGCACATCCTCAGTAAGTGCAATACATGCAAATGGCAGGAAAACATATATTTAAAGTGGAATTGGTGGGAAATGCTCATTACACATTGAGTTTGATTTTTAGGAGACAGGGTTGGTGTTGAAGAGGGTTGCGCTTTTAAACTCAACATTGGGGTGTTCAGGAGTACAAGGTCTTTTTTGGGCTCTTAGTTAAGGTGTGTAGCCCACACCTTTTGCAGAGGGACTACTCAGGTTCTCATCATACGTCTGAGGCCTGGACTAGTTTGGCTAGAGCTTTGACCACTGTGACAGGTATCCCATGCACTGGTAAGCAGAGTCATTATCATTATGATGACCTCTGTAGGAGGAAGGAGGATACCCTTGATCAGTGGATCAGGGAATGTAGAACAGGTAACACTCCACAGATGTGTAAGTATAAAATACCTTGACCAATCGTAAAAGTTATAGCTGAATATAGCCAAGACCTGTATTCATAATGGCATTCTGTTTTATTTTGTTTTTCCACAGCTGCTGAAGAAAGGGCATCGAATGTGAGGGAAGGGCTCATGGAGACAGGATGACAGAAGCATGTGGGATGAATGCATATAAAAGTACTGTTATTCTAGCTTTAACTGTTAAAGATGATTGCTTGTTATTTCAGACAGTTGTATGTAATTGAGCATGCATATCTCAACTGTAAAAGAATGTACGCATGCTTTACTCTGTAGCACAAAGCAGCTGTTTCACATTCTCAAATAACAGTGAGCAGGCAAGTGTAAAAGGGAAGTATGCATGCATTACTCTGTAGTCCAAAAGAGAAGTATACTATTACAGTAGTCAGCAGTCATGGGTTCAAAGACCACACTTCCCAAATATATAATAGTGTTATGTTTTCATCATTATATGCACAATACTCTTAGCTAATCAGCATTTTAGCAAGTTACTTTCAGACCTCAATACCTCTGGCATGAATGGCCTGATGTCAAGTGTAATGATGCATATGTGCAATATATGCACACATGAATGATTGCTGCCTGCAATCTGATCAGTACTACAGTGTCCATCTATTAGTAACTGGGTAGTCTTTAAAGTAATAAAGAAATTTCTTAGGAGTTTGTAGTGTTAAACATAAAACATAACAGAATAGAATGAAATAATTGTATAAACCTTTTATATATTAATTATTATTATGTTTAATTTTTGTTTTTCTTTGTTCATCTAATTATCTTTTATGTGTCTAATTTTTATTTTCATTTTTTTATTTCATAATTGTTAATTATTTTATTACTACACCACAGCAGGATAGGCAGTTCTCACATGATCCTTCTACTCACTCCACTGGTTACAATACCAAGGCCCAGCATGTTTGGGCTGCAGCCTGACAGTGCCCCCTCTACTCCTGCTGCACTACCTGGGCATACCTCTCAACCTGGAAACATCAAAAATCTGGACAATGCCCATGAAAATAGGTACAAATTGGACGCTGATTAACATAAAATTTGCATACATACTTAAGTAACCCCAACCACTCCAATGGAATTGTGGGATACCAACTTTCAAACCCAAACTGAAGAACAGACAACCAAAATCTGCCACCAGAGTCCCCCTGCAGCCATTCCAATGTCCCATTACCTGGCTTTTTCGTCCCATTTGTCATTAACACTAATGTGTGCATACTGCTTTACTTCTGCAATGATTATTTTGATTTTTTGATTTTTATTTTTACATTTTAAAATGCACAAACACTAATAGATATCTGCTAAACAAAGCAACACTATCTCACAATGAAAATAGACTTGGCATTAAAACTTCTCACATTAATTGAAACAGCATTGAAACCCACACCGCATCCAAAGAAAATGCATCTAGCCAGTGGTGGATAAAGATTACCTTTGGGCAGTTTTCAAATCATAGGTCCCTGACTTGCACACAAAACAAGAAACATACATGTGTTCTTTGATACACCTTCCTGACTTTATTCAATTATATTCCTTGTAAAATACAGCACACTTGTTAGACTTAAGTTAGAGTGAATTTTAAAATGTATTGTTTGTAGTGTAAGCCATAGGCATCTTGCACAGCTTCTTGCACTTATTTTCAATTTCATTTTTTTTTTGGGGGGGGGACAAAAGGCCAAAAACCAGGGACACAGTTTAAACATTGCTTGTATAATTTTGGAAAGTTGCTAGAATAAAATATGTTACCACCATGCATTTCACTGCCAAGTCTTGAACCCAGGAAACATTGCTTGTATAATTTTGGAAAGTTGCTAGAATAAAATGTGTTACCACCATGCATTTCACTGCCAAGTCTTGAACCCAGAACCCTATGCATTACAGTCAGAGCAGCATACCACTATACCAAATCAGCAGTTTCTAGAAAGACAGGAAGACTGAAACTTAAATGGTCATCGTTTAGTGAATTCAGTTCTCACTTCTCACCATACCTCTCAACCTCTTAGCACAAAAAACCTGGACAATGCCAATAATGGGGGAATACAGAATTCAGTACTCACTTCTCACCATAGCTCTCAATGTCTTAACACAAAAAAACCTGGACAAAGCCAGTAATGGGGGTATACAGCCTCAAAATAGGGACAAATTTCAAATACTGATCTTATAAACTTAGAAAATTGCCAGAATAAAAGGTTTTGTGTTACCATTTATTTTCTGAAGAATATGAAGTCTGAAATTAAAATGCTTGTCATTATTTAGTGATTTCAATCCTTCAGTGATTTGCCGTTGTGACAAAAATCCTGAAAAACCACAGATTTAATGAGGAATAGAACAAAAATACGAGGCATAAATTCACAAGTGGTGGTGGCTAGGGACTTTAGGCTCTTTTTACCTGTACCCAAGGTACAGGGTTTGAGCCTGAGTACCTCTAGCCATCAGGTGTATTGAGTTAGGGGCATTTACACACACACACACACCTGCCTTAGCCCTTGAGCTGATGCTGATATCATCTCACATGTGGTGATGTCAGCTCCAAAGCATGAAAAGCAAAAAGATTGGGAATGAAGGGGTGCCACTCAGGAATCGCTTATGTACCTGGGCCCTCAGGTAGTTCTGCTCCAGAGGATAGGCCTGCAGTTCCCTCTGGGAGCAGTGGTGGAGGGGGTGCATTTGTCACCCAGAATGAGTCGCCAGGTATAGTGTGTAGGATTGTGCATTGCGCAGTGGACACATGCCTATGCTGGATGGAGCACCTGCTCTCCATCCTGGTACAGACTACCCATCAAAGCCGCACATGTTAGGCAGGGCAGCTGCTGGTGCACTGAGGTGGACACTGGGTGAGAACTTGACTCCCACTGTCACCTGTCCTGATACCCTCACCCCAACCATGGTGTTCACCCCTTTTTGTGTACTTTACCATCCCTGTATCTTGTCTTGTATGTCCAATCTGTCAGCAATTCCTCACCTTGCCATATTGTCTGCCCCAGATGTGCCTATATCCATTCCCCAATCTTCCTCCCTCAGCAAAAATAAATCATCCCCTACATAGCTCTCCATCTCGCACACATGTCTACTTAACACACTTGATTTGGTCCAGTTGGCTATACATCATGATTATGCTGTTGTCACCTCTGTCTCTGGAGATGACAGTCCAAATTCAGCTAATATTGTATACATTTGATCAGTTTTTGCTGTTGAAGAAATGGATAGTTATGGTTCTTTCCTACACTCTTCCTGCGCATTCCTGCCCTCCTTTCCTCTTTATCCCCCGCTTCCTCCCCATTTCACCACTTTCCTATCTTCCCCATTTCTTTTCTTTAATGAATCAGTACACAATGGTATGCAATGTGCATCATCGCTAAGCAATGGTAAAAGGCAGTAGTATCAGTAAATGCATGTAAAATTATCATACACATTTGTAAAATTCCTGCCTATACTCCATTTCAAACCCAGTACCATCTGACTTTGACAACAATGAATTAACCCTTACAGACACAGAGTCAGTTCTTTAGCAGCTGTATTTTATACAATCAATATTAACTGTCACATTTTATCTTTATATTTTCCCTTTGCACTCCCCAGTGCTTGCTCCTTATATCACCAATGTCATATTTTCAACATTAACTGTATATGAAGCATCACTGCACAATAGACATTAATGTTCTATAAAGCCTTAGTATGCAATCCCCATTTATTTTTATAAAACGCATATGTGCACCATGCTGTGCATCTCACAGCCTCACTAAGCAAGGCAAATAAAAATGTTAATAAATAACAGAAATGAAACTAGTAGTGAATAGTATTAGCTACAGTTTTATTTGGAACTTATTACTGGCTGTAGTCAATTACTACCTGCAGCAAAATATTCAGTTATGTAGCAGGTGCATGCAACAGCAGTGAAGTCTGCAATTGTCTAGTCAGTGTGTAAAATACACCTGCAACTCAAATGATTTTGTAGTACCATCTGTTAATACATTGCTGAAACTTTGTTTTGGTTCAGATGGTACTAGGTTCAAATACAGGTGTGTGCAACAGTTACACATACTTTTAAGTGTAAATAAAGATTATAAACTGGGATACTTATGAATCTATGTCATCATGTTTGTGGAATATGGTAGTGGTTTCAAATACAGGTTTATATAATAGCTGTAATTGCTGTTTGCCTTAGGCATGCATCATTGCAGGATGTGCACCATCATGCACAGATTCTCTAAAAAAGATATGGAGAAGACAGGAAAGTAGTGAAATGAGGAGCAAGCAGAGAGAAAAACAAAGAAAAAGGAGGGCAGGAATGTGCAGGAAGGGTGTATGAAAGAACCATACGTATCCATTTCTGCAACAGCAAAACATGATAATACATGAAGACTATTAGCTGAATTTGGATTGTCACTCCATAGAGAGACAGGTGACCACAACACAATCATGTTGCATAGCCAATTGAGCCAAATCAAGGGTGTCATGAAAACTCTTGTGTGAAATGGAGAGCTATATATGGGATGATATTTTGTGGGACAGGTGCCCTTTTTTGGCAGATAGAGAGGAATTCTGGTGTAGGGATGTAGGCAAGTGTGAGTAAGGTAAGGTGGTTAGGTGAGGAAGCAATGGCAGACAGACAGAATATAGAAGACAAGACACAGGAATGGTGAAGGACACAAGAGGGGGGTGAACACCATGACTGGGGAGAGGGGGGATATCAAGAGCTCATGGACGTCAAGTTTAGAGAGAGTGAGAATCGAGTCCTCGCCCAGTAAACTGTCATCACTGTCACCTCACTGTGCCGATGACTGCAGTGTCTGATGTCTGCATCTCCTTGTGTTATTCAATACAATGGTGGAGAACAGTGTGTCCACCCATTGTAGGTGTGCACCAGCTGTGTGGCACACAATCTTACAGACCAACCCTGGCAGTTCATTACGGGTGATATAACCACCACCTCTGCCACTGCTCTCAGTGGGATCCCCTGGTCTGTCCTGCAGGGAAGAACTACCTGAGGGCACAGGTAGTGTAGGGGCTGCAAAAGGGGAGCTACCAAGTTGTGTTCCTGATGTGCTGGGATGTGGTGCAGTAGCCAGTGGAATGGGAGCAGGTGGCTCCCATGGGAAAGGCCTACCATGCTGTGCCGTGTAAAAAAAGGGGAAAAAAAAAGAACATAAAGGGTGGAAAGAGAGAGAAAATGAGAACATTAGCAACATCATAAGTGACATACAAAGCAATGATACAATTATTTCACTCTATCATGTTATGTTTACTATAGTTTTTTTATAACATGTCTGAATACCAAGTTAATAACAGATGCCTACTATCATACAGATTTCATCCAGCAATCCTTGATGTGCACATATAATGCCCATATGCAGGCTCCAGTTCTACTAATTACATTTTTCAGCAGGTGCTTTCTGCCACTGCTAGACAGGTCTGCAGTTACAGAGCAATAATGGTGAAAACATAACAGTACTTGTTCATTTGGTAATTGTGTTGTTTGAACTGACAACTGCTGACTACTGTCTACTACCATAGTGTTTTGTGTTCCCACAGAGTACTGCATGTATACTTTCTTTTTACAATTGCTCCATGGATCTAAGCCGTGTCAACACAATGAACAAAATATGCTGGAGGGATAGGTTCCTGATCCAGAGACTCCCCATACTCTGGACTAGACTGCCCATACATGTCAAGAAGAGCACCTCCTTGGATCTCTTTAAAAGGAACCTTGATGATTGGATGGCAGATAGGAAATTCACCCCGGGGTCACTTCAGTCACCCTGCTAGACAGGGGTCCAGGGAAGTAAATATTGTGGGAAGAAATATCCAGGGAATTGTTATGGCTAGGCTTGTATAGATCCAAGGGCCGTTAGCCTAGTACCAACCTATGAACCTATATATGCTCTATTTTATAGTACTGTATTCATAGACCTCAAACTCTTATAGCAATAAATGTGGACAAAGTCATATGTAATAGGGGGCCAAAGCCCGAAAAATAGGGATGACTTTTACATACTTGTTCTTACAAATTTATTAAGGTGATACACTAACAGGTTTTGCACTTACTTGACTTTTCTGAATGGTGAGGTCTGAAACTCACATGTCTGACATTATTTGGTGATGTCAGTCCTCAACCATTATCCAATTAATTGACTGAAAACACACAATTATATGTGTAACAACACAAAGATTGGGCATTCTGTAGAAATCTGTACAGTTGAGAGGTATTGCTGCATTACATACCAACTAGGCCCAGACCTCACAACCTCTTACAGACAAAAATGTGAACCAAGCAATAAATACTGGGGATACAAAGGCACACAAATAGCAACACATTTTACACATTTTTCTACAAACCTAGAAAAATGATACAATAACAAGCTTTGCATTAGCACAGATGTTCTGAAAGGTATGAAGTACAAGACACCAATGTCATTGTTTTGGCTAAAATTTGCCAAACAAACACAATTTATGAGAAGCAAATCAAAATTATGAGGCAACAGTGTGAACATTCTGTAAAACCTGTACAGCTGAGAGGTATTCCAAAGCAGTCTTTAACTTTTAATGCTACAATTAACAGTAATTTTGTAATGCATACATACCACATGCTGCTCACATCTTTGCCAATCTATTTTCATGGGCTCTAACATTCAGAGATCAGCCTCAGCTATGGAAAAAACAGAACAGAAACAGAATACCATTATGAATACCAAGCCTGACTATATGTATCTTTAAACTATTGCAAGTAACGTCTGAACGTCATACTTACACATATGTGAGGTGCCACCAGTCTGACATTCCTCAATCCAATGGTCGAGGGTATACCTCCTCCTCATCCTGAGGTCTCAGTAGTGGTTCCTACAATGTTTACCAGTGCAGGAGATACCGGTAGCACTGGTCAGAGCCCAGGCCAGACTATTACATGCCTCTGTCCTTAATTGTGAGACATTATAGTGAGTCTGCAGGAGCCAGGGCCCATAATCATTCACTAGGAGTCCAACAAACACATTCAACTCCTGGACACCCCACCTTTGAGCCCTAAATCTCAAGCCCTCTCCAGAAATGCCTTCCATGTCTGTCACAGAGCAAGACCAATATAGAATGATATTTTCCCACCAATTGCACATATCAGATTTACTCAGAGGGAGCAGTTTTTGATGTAGCAGCATTTGAAAAAGCCACGCATTGCTTACCATCACACAAACAGATAACTAATGGAATTTCTGTTATTTGAGATACAGGCAATTCTGTAACTGTCGATCCAATAGGAAGTGCATGCCAAGCCACATAGCAAGAATATACTTGCCTGAACATAGTACACATTATACTCACAGTCATACTTTTGGTATTAAATAGACAGTACATAGATTAATAAATAATTACATAACCGACACAATATTACTGTGCCAGTCCTAAGTCATATAAATATTATATAAGCTATACTAGGTCAACTGCTATAAGTGAGAGTGACTAAAATGTGAATTGGAACAACATTAAAATTGAATGACATATGCTGTATTCAAAGCCTGGACCATATGGATGTTAGCCCTGCCACAGGAAAGTTGGGTAGTCCTTTGAGTATGTGTCAGTTCATTGCTAATTACTGTAATGTCACAACAGTAAAACAAAGACTCTACATCTACATGTAATTGAACCCAGGGCATTCTAGACTTCAAACCTAGACTTAGCACCTGCTGCCATAGAGTAAGCTACATAACATCTCCTACGTTAGTATCCATTGTTAAGTTCTCTCTGTTAACTGCAATGTGATGGCACTTAGCAGGTTTGTGCAAAGCACAATTTATAAAAACCATCTGGTTTCTATTTTTGGATGTCAGGGTCCTGTTTGCTACCTGGGTGGTTCATACATCAATTTTGTGCAATGCCACTCTACAACCAAAACTGATTAGCATAGCCAAACCTGTTTGTGCTAAGCTGCACATCACACAAACAATACAACACCCCCAGAACCCACTAAGGTAAGATAGAAGGAGAAAAAAGGGGAAATACAGTTTATTACTACACAGGAGATATGTCCGCAGAGGTCTGGATTTCAAATCTCACTCCAATTCACCTTCAGAAAACAGGATGGGTGCCTTATCCCGGCTTGCCACACAAACAGGTTGGCAGCAGACAACTTTAAGTTACCCACCACACAACAATCTTCCACAATCTTCCACAATGTATTTAAACTGATATCAAGCCATCGACTGTTATTTATACATGTATTATATGAAACAGATTTGGATGTACTGCACTTAGTGATCACACAACCTGTTAGGACTATTGCTTGGAATTATACCAATCTGTATTGCTTGGCCATTCGGCAGTTATCTGACTAGTATTCAGAGGTATGCAGTATGAAGCCAGTCTACCTCATTTACCTTAGATTGTGTGTGTATATTAAATGTGAGTATAATGATATGCAGTTGTCAGCAAATGAATGGCCAGGTTGGATCGTACAAAAAAGCATATACTGCTCTTTTGGTGATGGGAGCAAAGGTGAATTCCTGTTATGGCACATGCAAGGGCACACTTTTGAGGGGGTGGGCCAAGCTGAGATCATGTTATGGCACAACTTCTCTATGTAAAGACATTCCATTACAAACATATGATGCTAAACTGAGGCCTTGCATTGATCACTTGTAATTGGGAAAGTTGCATAACTGAAGACTAATACTTTCTAATGGACACATACAAGTGAAATAACTCTCTGCTGTCACATGTTACTTGACTTTCTGTACACATCTCCCACCTTTTACCTGCTTACTGTACCACGTGAGGAAATACAAGTACATGTCATAATACTATTATGCATTACAGTGCATGTTCAGGACTTACCTTGTAAATGCTGTGTCTGTACTCCACACTTTGTGACATTCCTTGGAAAAACCAGCATGGACTCTGCATGGATGCTTTATATCTTGTTTAATAGCTTCACAAGATTGGTTGATTTGCATGCAATTCACCTGCTTATGCAGCAATTAGCATCTCTGGAGCACAGTCTAAGACAGATGCAATCCATTAATAATGTACTGCATTACAAAAAGGCAAATGCTTACCTGGCCATACTGATGTTGAGGAGAGTTAGCACATTGTTTAACTCACTAAGACAGCCGTAGTTTTCACAGTATATCTCCACAGATAAGCACTGCACTCTAGCAGGCATGTTCCCATTTTGTTACCTACCAAATGCATATGCTGGAATGTAGTGAAGAATAAATATGAAGCAATGGTTTTCACACTTTAATCTGTATGCAGTACTTAGAAATGTAATGATGGCATGGCCTTGGTTGTGAAGCCATTTCACAAGTTCACAGCATTGAGAATACCTGAAAAGGGAGTGTTGTGTTATAAATATGTGCACATGTTACATGGGTGGGTCCTTTGATGGCAGATTTACCATTTCAAAGATGTTTTGTTAGCACAATGGGTCCTTAGCCTGTCGTTTTGTTTGGGGAAGGGGACAAAGATGAGTTAGTGCTAGGGCAATAACTAGACTGGACTGTTATTTTGAGTGGGTGAGCATATTTTACTTACTGCTATGGCTCAAACAAGGATATGTTATTGTTTAAAATATGCAGACTCTTTCATGTTTATCCAGGGGGGATACTGACAGCCTTCATTTACTGCTTTATCTGTAAACAGTTAATTTGTAGTTATGTGATCCTCATATGTATTATCATCATTTTGTCTTGTAGGACACAATATGTCTGTCGTTGTAGGTCCCATTTGCAGATGCAGAGTATAATCTGATAATTGGTGGCTTAAGACAACATGCTGCTGTGTTGCTGTCCAGGTGGCGGGCCAATATGGCTGAGCATACAGACCTCTGGGATGAATTATTGGTGAACATTAACATGGCAGGGTGACACACTCACACATATGAGCAGGTGCATCACAGAGCCACAGACATGGTAACTGCTGCAAGTAGACATGCAGTTGTAGTGACATGTGTTCATCAAGTTACAGGTGGTGGCCCTGCTGCAGAACTCCCTCTCACAGCCACTGAGGAATTCCTGGTGAACATTGTCACTCAGGACAGGTCTCAGCATTTCATGGCACAGTATGTTCTGGATGTGTGTGCAACTCCTGCATCCCAAAAGGAGCTGCCAGGTATGTTTTGTTAGATGATAATTAGAATACTGTGGCATAATGTACTAACTTCAATAATGTATATGTCTGTGTCAGTTGTTTGGTGGGTGGATTTAGAATTGCTACAGTTACAAGTTTAATTTGAAGTTGTCAGCCACATTCTTGTTAACAATTGAGGTACTGCAGATATAGAGGTGTAAATGTATTCTCCCTGTTTTACTGTTAAATGTGATGATGCTGCAACTACCTCTTGCTTTACTTATTTCAGGACTGTCAGAAATACAGAGACACAGGCTGCCTGCAGGTGATAAGCTTAATAAGTTTATGTCAGTACTGTAGATAAATTTCAAGATATCTCATAATGTGTCCTCTCAGGCCTGTTGTATGTATTGCTTTACTGTCTGTAATGGTGACAGCAGTGTACAGTTTTAGCATATATTGCAGCATAGTAGTACAGGTATTAATGCATTCCTGTGTATCTTCCTTTTTATCACAGGTGAGCGTGACAGTGGGGATGTGGGCACTCTAACGCCTGATGTCAGTGTCTCGACAGACACTGATGATGATGGTGGCTAAATTGAGGCACAGTTGGGGGATGCAGAGGTTGAATCTGACACAGAGGTTGACATCCAGCAACCCCCTTCATTTTTCCAAGACACAGCTAGTACGCCTACGCCTACCCAGTCCACTGAGGCCAGAGATATTGGACAGGTTAAGGATGAGGACATTGATCAGGGAAGTGTGGCTACTGTGGCTTTAGTGCCTGTTGAATCTGTCCATAGCCAAAGGGTTTGTGAATTGTCACACAGGAGGGTTGATAGGAGTGCTCAGAGGAGGCCTGCTGTTCCTCCTTCATTTGGTGCAGGTTTCTCTTCCAGTGTCACTCAACAGATGTTTAGCGCTGTCATGGAGGCAAAGGCACATTCTGAAAAGTGCTCCAGACAAATGCTCAGTGTTCTATATGTGGCATAGTCTGACATCCATGACTGCCTACACCATGTAGCCAATTCAATGGATTGGCTGAATGAAACATAGGAACATGGCATGTCTGTGATGGAAGAGGTTTATATCATGGACCGTGCAGTGTCTGTGATGACATGTCAGCTGGAAGCGGGAAGTCATCCACATGGGCATAGGTCAGCCACACCATGTGCTGCTAGCCAACATGATCATGCCCAATCATGCTCTTGTAGTGGCAATACTCCCCCTGCACCATCAGGGAGTGTGCTGTCCACACCGAGACATGGCAGGCTATGGTGTCATGGTCCTGGGCATTCCAGTGAATAGAGCACATCCAGCAGACAACAGTCACATTCATGTAATATCACTACATCTGACCTTGGGCATGGAGTTGCCATTGCATCTCCTGACAGAACCAAGTCTCATGGTCAGGGGTGACAATAATGAACTGACAACTCTACTATGCACAGATCACACCTGTCCAACATACCAAGACATAGAGTTAGCACTGAGCTTGGCTGTGTTAATGCACACTGTCACACACCACTTTCACATGGAAGACTCATACAGACCCACACACAACAGTTACATGGTTCAGTCTGCCTGCTTCTCCATTATTACTCACACACACTCAACAATCTTTGTTTTCAGCCTAGGCCTTCTACCCCCCCCCCCCCACAACAATACCCTGTGCAAGTAATGATAACTATGGCATATCTATGATTTCTCTCTTTTTTTTCAGGAAAATGAAAGCTTTGTGTCTGATTCACAGGATGCTTAGCTACATTATTGCTTAGTACATCTACATTTGTGTTGTTTAAATGATAATTGTACCTGTGAATTATATTTGCCTTGTCAAGTTGTACAGTGGATAGTATCATCATTCACTACTTTATAGTGTATTCTCTTGTAAGGGTTGTGAAGTCAGCACCTGCAATGCTTCTCATTACTAACTGCTCTCTTTAATGATTATGCAGTACAAACGTATGGTGCACATCATAAATCAGGCCATCACATTCAGATCTCTGGATGCATGACAGCACTGTAGTATCTCATCAGAACAGTATAGTATCCTTCTATCAGTTGCATGTAGCTCACCAGATGCATCCCCAGGACACCCCACAGGGCTTTCTCATCAAACTAACACAGAGCCTACAAACCATGCCATGATGTATGTGTACAGATTAAAACACGTCACTTTAATCAGTCTTGTGTCACATGATGTAATATCTGCCTGATATTCAGGCCATTGTCTGATCATGCCGTGGTGAGATACATGCATATGCAATACTTTGGTATAGCTGATTACATCACCATTGTCTGTTGAACATATTGGAATAACTGTTTCACACCTGCTGGTGTAAAATGCTGTTTATAATGTCAAGTTACAGCTGACCCACACTCACAGTTGACTGCAATGAAAACAGAACCCCTTCCTATCCAAATATGCATATTACAGATACCTGAAGGTAACACAAGTACCATGGCACAAGTCTAACTTGCACTCTCTCCGACAACCCTTTATAGCTGATGACATCAGCAGTGTCAGTTGCTCACTCACAAAGTTGACTGCAGTGAGAATAGATCCCCTACTTATATAAGTACACAGACTACAGAAAACAGTATTTAATGCATGCACCATGGTACAAGTCAGACTTACAGAGGTGTGCAGTTGAACTTACAGTAAATGACATCAACAGGTCCTGTGACAGACAATAGCTTTGGAGGCAGGTATGTAATAAATGTGTAGGGATGAGCATCTATCAAAAAAATGACTAGCTGTGCCATTGGAGAAGTAACTGTAGGACAGCACTTCTATTCTGCTGCCTAGAGGCACACACACCCACTTGATTGCAGTGGGATTAGACCCCCTACCTATCTAAGGTAGACAGACTGCAGTACTTAGCACATGCACCACAGAACAAGTCTGACTTATATAGGAGTGCAGCTGAACTTATATTAGATGACATCAGCAATTCATATGAGGAACAACAGCTTGGGAGGCCTGCATTGGCACACAGAGTCATAGCATCATATGAGGCTAATAGCCTAATAGCACCAGGCTGGTTAGAAGCCTAGCTGTATAACAAAAGAAGTACATTTATTGAGCATATTTGGATGTTTGAGTTTAGGAGAGCAAGGTTGTCAGCTCCACCAACTGGCACTGTCCATGAGGGAGCACACAGCACTATAAATTACACTTTGTCGTGTGGTTGATATATGTGTGGAACAAAATAAACTGAGATCCCAGGGTTGTAATGCTTGTGAGTGTGTGGCCCACACAGGGAATGAAATCAGACAGCATCATATACACATTTCCATAGCACATTGGGACATACCTCTCAACCTTTTATCTCAAGGAATCTGGACAAAGCGATACATATTGGGTTGAAAACGGGCCAAACATAGGGACACATTTTAAATACTGCTTTTATAAACTTAAGCAGTTGATAGAATAACACATTTTGCATTAATGTGAATTGTCTGAGGTGTAGGAGTTTTGCAATTCAAATGTCTGTCGTTGTTTTCTGGCTGCAGTAATAAAGTATTTTCAAATTATTTGCCAGAAAATCAACTTTTTTATAAGAGGCAGAGCAAAAATGTGATGCAAAACTCAGAACATTCTTCAAAAATGTAAATTGAAAGGTGTGCATTGGGTAGCAGATTTGTGTTATGGTTAACTAAGTGTACGCACATGTGAGATACTGCTGTTTGAGTGTAGGTAGGCAGTGCGCAACCAAGTGTCACATTGCTAATGTGTTAGAGTTACTCTATGACAGGTTTTCATGATGGCCAAAAACATTTATTGAATGTATCTGGTTTCTATGTCTCCTTCCTAGGTGATCCAGTTTCAGCAATGCCTTGCTTCACACAAGCCACATAAGCATGTCCAAACCTGCAGTTATTTGTTTATGCTATGAGGCACATCACAAAAACAGTGTAGGAAAATAAATGGAAAGGGAGACATACGTAAACTGAGCAAAAGCAAGGTATGACGTATACACTACAAAATTATACTACACATGACATATTTCTACATAGTTCAGGACTTTAACTTTCACTCCACTGCAGATTCAGAAAACAGGATGGATGCATTAGCCCTCTTTGCCACACATACAGCATTGCAGCAAAGAACTGAAGTCATTGTTCACACAAACAAATGCAACAGAATGTACACTGCTGCGAGATCTTCATCTGTGACTTATACTTTTAACTCTCTTTAATATATTTGGATGTAGTGTACTTACTGATCCCACAACCTGTTAGGATTCTGCTTGCAAATATACAGCTTTGTCTTACTTGTCTGTATTTCTTGGTACTTCATCAGTTACTTGAGCAGTACAGTGAGACATTCAAGTGTGTAAGTCATGACAAGCACAACAAAAGCTGTTATTCATTCCTCCATTTCCTGTGGGCGCCCTACATGCACCATCGTGCAAATGAGGGCATAAAAATGTTCAAACATTATTTGAAATGGACAGAGAAGACACATTTTACAACATAATTCTTAGGATGACACACAACCTGTGATTTGTGTATAGCTTGTATGCACTTTCACCCTCCACAGACCGATCTGTACAACTTTGAAAGTGTAACCTGACACCCCCCGATGTCATCACTCACTGTTGACATCCATTGAAAATAAAAACACTGTGGAAGTGCCTACATGAAGTGAACATCCCTACAAGGCTACTCTTTTTTTGGATTCAGAAATTCAAATGAGTTTTTACCTAATTTGCATCTTCACCATGCGGCCAGCCTTGAATCTACATGGTTAGTAACCATGACAGCAGAGAAACTGCACGGGAGCACAATGTTGTAAACACAAGGGAGGCTATCATCTTGCCCATATATCTGCTACATACTACATATGCTTACAGTACAATATAATAATTTGTTTCAGGATGTTCAGCATTTTAGCAGCATGCATTATGCACAACTACATTTTTTGGGGTGTGGGGGCAAAGATGCACTTATGTTATGGCCCTTAAAATGTAATTTTTATTTTGTAACTCTGATATTCTAGCATCCACAGTGTGTAATTATGTCACAATACATGTGGGGGTGCATGTTGTGGTCAGTTCTCTACAAATTTTAAGAGCTTTTACTTGCTCTCATTTCCATGTAGACTCCTTTCTGTGGCTGTTTTCGACAGGTTTCTGAATACACAGCCAACATGTACATAGAGTCTACATGGTTGCTTTAGAGGCTGTTGAATCACTCCACCATGTCGATTTGCTTCATTAGCATAAAATGCAGCTACTTATGCTGTAATTTGCATGCCATGAAAGTTTCCATATTTGTGTGCCGCTACGCCGACTTTATTGAATCTAAAACTTCCTTGCCGTGTGTGCATGATGCGTACAAGGTAAAAGTTATAATGTAGGCTTTTATGAATCCTGCCCACTATCTTTCTTGCCAAGCCATAATAGGAGCCACAAAAGACCTATGTTTGTTACATATGAAGTCTGTAAAGGGGACAGCTCAACTCTGAATCATGAGGCACTCTTTGAAAATGTAATAGCAGCACTTATCTTGAAGGAACTCCCTATCCAAAGTGATAAGCCTGCAAAGGCCCAAGTACCCGGAAACAAAGCCCTTCCACAATTAAAACTGAATTGTGATACTTGTTATAACACTAATATGGCATTTTTGGAAGAAACAAGACACTCTGATATAAAGGGCCCTTTGACAGCCTAATATAGATGCTCTGAAGTGCATTTTAGAACTATTCTTCATCATCCTTTTTTATCTATTGATGGTCTGAACAAAAATGATAACTAAGATTCAGTTTTATCTTTTTTGAATGAAGAAATAAATTATGTCGATGGCTTAATCTTCAAAGCTGACAAAATAGTAGCTTGCAAAACCTTGACAAGACAAATACTTGCCAGGATACATGGCGTCCTATGGAAAAGATAGTCACCTTCTGTGCATCTCTGTGGTGCCATAGTGAGATGAAAGTAAAGCAGAAATGGCCAAAGTCGTATATTTTAAGTAACTGTGCTCATACATATACACAGCATGCCTCATCTACCTCCAAAAGTCAGCTTCCTTCTGTTCCTCTCTGACATCAGCATGAGACGAAAGTGAAAAAAATGCACACAATGCAGTAACATTTCAATCTGTTGCTGTCAGATGCATATAAACAATATGCTTTCTTACCCCACCCCCAAAGATAGTCACCTATTTACAAAATATGATGTTTGGTTATGAGTAAAGTACTTACTGGTCTATGTGTATATATTTGTGCTTTGAGTACGTACGTGCACAAATGCATGTGTATGTGTGTGTGTGTGTGTGTGTGTGTGTGTGTGTGTGTGTGTGTGTGTGTGTGTGTGTGTGTGTGTGTGTGTGTGTGTGTGTGTGTGTGTGTGTGTGTGTGTGTGTGTGTGTGTGTGTGTGTGTGTGCTATGAGGAGAATAACTTGTGTCACAGCATATTCCACTTCTTTTTCAAACATAAAAAAGTTTCTTGAGTTGCAAAATTCAGCATGAGGTCAAAGCTGAACTACCCCCTCAACAAACACCCCTTCTCCTTCTCAGTAATAATTGCCATCAGCATGATTTGTATTGACTTGCCGACACTCTGTTGAGGCATATGTGATTGTCTGTCTGTACTGCAAATTCTGAACGTCACAGTTTACTTTGCCACAGTATGAATTTTTTAGCTGGTTGTGCACTTTCAATGTTTTTTTTTCCTCTCTTTGTCCAATCTAGTGTGATTGTAGAGTTTTTATATATAGTGTGTGTGTGTTCGGGGTGTATCATGGGGTTGGTCTCGCACATGGAAAGTGCAGGGGGCACTTGCATCCATACAAGAAAAGATTTTCCTGTGTGTTTTTTTCAAGTTACGCTTTCTAGAATTCAGTATTCAGAAAAGCATAACTCATAGTGTGGAAACTAAGCATAAGGAAACCCTCTGTGATACATAATGATAACTTAAACCAGGCACTAGGCACATGTTTTAAAGAAATCTGGCTAGGAATTGGTCACAATGTAAGCAAATATTCACCAATACAAAAAGAGCAAAAAAACTATTCATTGACTTAGGATCAAAAAATTTTGTCCAGTTTTGAAAACCAGTGAAGCATATTTAGTGCATAAACAACATACAGTAACAATATACTGATACTTAACATTTCCAGAAAAAAATATGCACAATTGCAGCTTGCTAAGCTGTATTTTATATGAGACTGAAAGTTATTCTTAGCCTTATCTACATAAAAAATTAAAAGTAAAAGGGTATGACTTTAAAAAAAGCCAACATGCTTTCTATAAAACACATTTCTGAATAGCATTTTATAGAGCTGAATTACCTACAACTCAGATTAAAGCTCGACACTTCATTACCAGAATCAGCACCATATTCTGAGAGTCCACATCCACCTACTTTTTTATTCCCTTCTCAGACTAAAATGAACTTTGATGGAAAATAATTAGTCTTTTCCCATGATAAAGCAATATTTTTGTTGTTGTGGTGCTGAAGGTAGGTCTGTTTGAGGATCTGGAGTTTTCAATTTTTAAATTTCTGCAAAGCGCCCTTTGGCATACATCCTGACTCAGATTTTTTATTTCTTTTGGTTAAATGAATCCAGCAAGTGAGACAGCAGCACCAGTATATTCCTCAGCGGCAAGGTCAGGTCTCAGCCCTACTGTCAGGACCAGTGAAATAGCACCATAGGTGAGGGTCGCCATAGTGCCACCCATCCTGATGACTACTGCTACCCCCTTTACATACCTCAAGTGCCTCCACTACCACCCATATCCCACACCGTGGTCTCCCCACATCATCCAAATTACCTTCTTACACCTTCTGTCACATTTAATCTTACTCTTCAGCTTTTTCCTGCCTACTGTCAACAAAACATAACTGGGCTGGACAGCAGTGTAGTAATCCTGAAGAAAATAATTGAATTAAATGGGGGTATAGGGACCACCAGGTCTCCAGAAGGCATGAGGGCTCTAGATGTTCTGAGATGCATTGTAGAGTTGTTTACCAATCTTTTCCAGTCTTTTGATCCAATGATGGCCTAAACAACACTCCTGCATAAGGAAAGCCTTACTCTCAAACTCTGATTTTCCCTTTATGATTCCAACACACCTCACCTAGCCAAGGGTCCCAACATCTGGGGAATAAATAATAAAATTAAACCTAGGGTCTAGTGGCCCCCCCCCAGAAGCTATATATTTATAGATGCTCTAAGGTGCATTTCAGAGTTAATTTTCATCCTTGTTTCTCTTAAGGAAGAACTAAGTAGTGTATGGAAAAATGGAATTCATGATAAAGTGAAAAAATTGCTATGAGGATGCATAAACAATGACATGAAATAGAGCCCACCATCTGTATATTTGGGAAGATTGGGCTGAAGGTACAAATAACCACAGTCCTACACTTCAAGTGGTTGCAGCCAAGCGTATATGCAGCACAATTCTCATCTCTACCCTCAAAATAGAGTTTTATTCTATGTACCAATCTGAGATTTGACTGGGGCAAAATTGAATGAATAAAACAGAGCACAGTAACAAGTTTCAAGCTGTTGATGTCAAGAGATCAAGAGCAAGGTGACATGTAAGAGCATGTCACCTTACCCCTATCTCCATAAAATAATCACTTGTATATGTGTCTGATGTTTGTGAGAAAGTCAAAAATAAGGACCACAGTAATGTGTTCCAACTTGTTGGTCCTAAGCAATACACTATACCTAGACAACCTAAAGTGACTTCCTGTATATATATATATATATATATATATATATATATATATATATATATATATGGTTTGTGAAGAAAGTTAATGAAATAATGATGGCACCATATGCAGCTTAACTATAGCAACATTCTGTACCCAATTCTGATTTTAAACTAGATGAGATTTTGACACAGGCAACTACTAAGCCTGTGTCAAAATCCACTTAAACAACCTGAAGTATTGAAGTCATCAGGCCACCAGAAACTCTGAGGGTCTGGATGATCTGTGGTGCATTTTGCGCTTCAGTTTTGAAAAATAATGACTTACTGCTGACATTTTACTGCTACTCAGAATAGCTATGTATGTGCCCAATGATATTCTGTCTATAAACAAAATTATGTGATCTTTTTTTATATGCACACATACTGCCACTGCCCATGAAAACCAATTCTATGGCAAGCTATACTGATTTTTCACATAAATATGCACATATTATCGGTGCCCCTAACAGCTAGACCTATCACAAGCTACACAAATATACACACATGCTGTCCACTTACCTAGAGGAAAATTAGAGGAATGCCAATTCACCTACATCACATCTTTGGAGTGCTGTAGAAAACTAGAGCACATGGTAGGTACAGGGATGGCAGAAAGACTCCACTCAGAAGTAGCCACAGCCACAGACTCAAGTGGAGCTACTGTTTATGCTGTGAGTTGGCAATGCTACTCACTGTACCACCATGCCAATGAACACTTACTTGAACACACATCCTGTTCCTGCCAGACCACCAAATACAGACATTTATCATGTGAGGTGCTGATACTTGTAACAGAAAGTGAAGGAAATTATGTCCAACTTATTCCTCTTAAATTCAATGCAACCACCACCACCACCACTGCGCATCGAATTAAACACAAAATCATAAGTCATAGCAATACCGGTTTTACAGTGATTTTAGAAGATTCATTGTTTGACACTACTCTTCCACATCACATCAGTGATGCCTGTTTAACAGTGATCAAACAACAGGAGGAGTAAATCACTTGTATCCATAGATCGCCTCCATATCCATCAGTGATATCCACTGTACTGTGTACACCTCAGCCAACAGGCTGAGGTAAAAATAAATAGCAATGACAATAACAAAACTAGTCCACCTTACTTCACACAAATGGACAATACTCTTGCTAAGTCATATCATTGATTAAACTGATTAAACAACAAGAGGATAAATTGCTTTCATACATAAACAATTCCAACCCCCATCCTACACCTACAGTCACATTTGTGTCAACTTCAGACATCTGATTGGGATGAAAAAATGATGGCTATGTAATGAATTTCAACTTTGTACCAAAAATAGTAGCCACACATTAAAGTATTTCAAGTTGCTTTACACAAAATCATGTCAGTCTTGCAAAACCAGAAGAATGAGCAAAAAGCAGTTAGCAGTTTTCCTCCACAAATAAATAGCTCTAGCATCTGTGGCAAATTTGTCTGTGTACAGCTTAGATGTCTGAATCCTGTAAAATAAGAGAAAAAAAATTCTCAACCTCTCAGTTAGAAAATCATGACACAGCCAAAATAATTGACAAACATCTATGCCAAAGAAAGCACAAAGTATAAATACTGCTCCTACATATTTGGAGAGTTGACAGAATAAAAGGTTTGAATAGCATTCACATTCTGAAGGATATAAAGTCAGAAATTCAAATATTTGTCACTTAGTGAAATCATCTCTTCATGAGTAACCAGAAAACCTTCATCATTCTTCCTAATTAAATGTCACCCTTGAAAAGCACAGTATACCTCTTCTTGTTTCACATGGTATAAGAAAATATTGTGTAGTTATCCCCTCCTAGCTTATGAATATTCTGTAATCACATTGCCTACTATGTACACCAAAACTGTGTATGTGTAAATTATTTGCCTTCTGTTAAACTGTGTATATACTGAATACCCTGCTATGTATCAAAGTTTACTTTCATAACTCACACAATTATTCAGTGTTACTTCTGATTCTCTTGTTGTTACTTCTGTAAATTGTTATATTGTGTAAATAACTTTCCAAACAAATTATATTATCATGTATATTGTTTTGGAGCTTTTCTCCCCTGGCCTCCACTGAAAATGGGCTCACACCAGCCCAGTGGACTTTCCTGGTTAACAAAAGCAAATAAATAAATAACCACGTTACAATGAACACACCAAAAATTTGTGATGGACTTTGGGACATTCACAGATCTCCACTTATTTACTTAAGAATTAAAGACAAAACAGAATAATGGAGACTCAAAATCAAGGGCAATTTTAACTATTACTAACTATTACTCTAACTCACTTAAAAGTTAATAAAAAAACAGGCTTTGCGTCAACATACATTTTCTGTGCAACAAGTAGTACAAAACTCAAATGTGTGGCATTGTTGATTGAATGATTTTCAGCAGTTTACCAGAAAAGTAAAACTTTGGTTGAGGGATAAGACAGAAGTATCAGGGACATTTTGCAAAATGAGAGCCAGAGACATAGGAACATTCTATAAAAAGCAAGACCACTGATATTTACTCTGTCTTGCAAATGTGTCCTCTAGCCATATATGTGCTTTTCTGCAAGAAATTAACTTATGTACTTACTGAATGTTCCTGCTACCATACATAGTGACTATCCACTTCTCTTAACCATTAAATTCTCTAGGGCTTTCTACTCATTGCCATCACCGCAAGGAGTAGAAAGTCAGTACTTCTCTGAAGAAGAATATTTGGTTAGGGGTGTTTTTTTGCCTGTTATTGATTTATTTAGTTTTATTTTCTTTTTCATATGTAAAGAAATGGGTATATTTATTTACATAGGAAAATAAATAGGGTAAAAAGGCTCCCATTGATGATTAGTGCTTTAGGCAGCTACCTAGCTCACCTATGTGTAAGGATGGTCATACCTACTACTCCAGCAACCCACACCTACTGATGAAGATTGATGTATCTAGCTGTCAGCCATGGAATGGTATGGGGGGAATGTCAAGATTTCAAGGTAGGGGGGATGTCAGGATTTCAAGCCTACTACATAGATGAGACTATAAAGCTCACTACACATAAAGCTAAAATTAAGAAGTATTTTTTGTTGTAGCTGATTTCCTTTTTTCCTTTCTAGAATAGAATTTCATAAGAAAGATAGATAGATAGATAGATAGATAGATAGATAGATAGATAGATAGATAGATATATAGATAGATAGATAGATAGATAGATAGATAGATAGATAGATAGATAGATAGATAGATAGATAGATAGATAGATAGATAGATAGATGATAGATAGATAGATAGATAGATAGGTAGATAGATAGATGATAGATAGATAGATAGATAGATAGATAGATAGATAGATAGATAGATACATAGATAGGTAGATAGGTAGATAGATAGATAGATAGATAGATAGATAGATAGATAGATAGATAGATAGATAGATACATAGATAGGTAGATAGGTAGATAGATAGATAGATAGATAGATAGATAGATAGATAGATAGATAGATAGATAGATAGATAGATAGATAGATAGATAGATAGATAGATAGATAGATAGATAGATAGATATAGATAGATAGATAGATAGATAGATAGATAGATAGATAGATAGATAGATAGATAGATAGATAGATAGATAGATAGATAGATAGATAGATAGATATAGATAGATAGATAGATAGATAGATGATAGATAGATAGATATATAGAGATAGATAGATAGATAGATAGATAGATAGATAGATGATAGATAGATAGATAGATAGATAGATAGATAGATAGATAGATATAGATAGATAGATACATAGATAGATATAGATAGATAGATAGATAGATAGATAGATAGATAGATAGATAGATAGATAGATAGATAGATAGATAGATAGATAGATAGATAGATATAGATGATAGATAGATGATAGATAGATAGATAGATAGATAGATAGATAGATAGATAGATAGATAGATAGATAGATCTTTCTGGCTATGAAGACAATGAAGAGAGAGCACAGGATACTTAGGGGTTGTAAAAAAAATCCCTTTTTCCCCTGTAAGAGTGAGCTTCGACATGAGTCAAAGTGAGCACAAGCATTGTCAGGTAGTATTTCTGCTTTTCTATCTGTAATCATAAAAATGGACAAAAGCTGTGGAAAACAAAGTATAAACAGCCATTGCCAAAATAATTGAATATACTTACTTTATACTACAAGCAAAATATTTACTTTAAAATATTAAAAAACACTCATTTTATTTACCTGCAACAAGCAGTCTACTTTTTATAGCATTTCCTCACACATGACAGCACTGTCCTAAATTGGGCAACTGGAAGTATGTGTATAGGTGGGGGAATACCTACCAGATGCACCAAACTACCCTTGAAACAAGAAGTAGTACTGCTATTGGAAACATAGCAATGTATTAATCCACACATGACCTGTAGCTAGGGTTCTGAGCCACAAAGAAATGTATTAATCCATACATGACTTGTAGCTTGTGTTCTGAGCCACAAAGACAAGAATTTGACAATGCAGTTTGGATTGTAAATTGCACTTTTTAATGCATTTTTGTGGTATTATTAAATAATTAAAAAATCTGCATAGATTGGATTACATGTATTTATGGGCAATGCTTTGTGGGATAGATTAAAAGTGTTCATTGGTAGCATCTGGCTGACCACAGGGACCGGCTAAGGTTTTTGAAAAGCAGAGGAATGATGGTCCTTGCCCACCCATGCCATCACTTTTTTTTCTTCTCCAATCCCACAGCCAATAACTAGCTGCCACCAGCTTGTCTTCTTATTTAGTAGGTCCACTGCACCTGACTTAGAAACCCCCATACTGAACCTAACTAATGTCTGGGGTCAGTGAAGAGATGATGGACACCTGCAGAACATCATCCTTTTGAGAGGGATTGTGCTTTAACCCCCTCCTCCCTATTGGGAGCCCTGTAAGCTCCACTTTCGGTGCTGTATCAGTAGGTGCATACACGTTTCTGTGCTACACCCTATTTACAGCATGGAGCTTGACAGACTGACAATGCTGTTGTATATTGTAGCAAGTATATGCTGCCTCCGCTGACATCAGCCACTCACCACCACCCCACTCGCCACTTGGCCCCTCCAGCACCTGTGCCACTAGTCAGACACATTTCAAATGGGTCACAGTAGGGGCTATATCCTTCTGCACCACTTAACTGCTGCTGCTTATAACACTTCTTGAAGGAGTACTCATAAGGTATATTGTAAGGTTTTTCTCCACCTATGTCAATGAAAATAAACATGATACCGAGCTGTTCTGCATGGGTTGCTCTGTGACATACTGGTAACCTCCCTGTCCTTTTAATTCAGAGGTCAAAAAATCTAGTCTGCCTAGAGCTGCACAATAAAGGAATTTGAAAACGTTGAAATGTCTACTTCTTGCAGTTCTTGATATCTTATGGCATAGCTGATATTGCTGAATAACTTCTTGGCTAGAGTCAAACATTTCAGATCTGCATTCCAGGGGCTTCAGGGAATCACTGATATTCAGCACACCAAGGTGAACAGTTTTGCTGGCACACGTGGCTAGAACAGGTAACCACTGGATTTATTTCACACCTATGTAAATGGACATAACTTATTATATACAAGGAAGATTAGCGAGAATATAACCAAATGCAGAGCCAAATTAATGTAAGAAAATGCATGATCCCCTCACCTTTGCATTTACTATACCAGCATTTATATGCAGAAAATGAAAACACTAATACAATATTAAAATAATAATTAATAAAAATAAAGACACTACACTACACTACCACATGAGTCCAACAGACTAAATTAAAACTAAAGTGCTAAAAACTGATACTCAAAAGCATGTGCGAGTGAATGATTTTAATACTAAGGCTACCTTCTCAATGACCTGTACTTGACTATGTTTCTATTTATCAAAACATCGGTTTACTCACTTGCCTAAGAAGAAAACAAAATGTAAGCTTCATTATCATAGTCACAGGTTAATGAAAGAAAGATGTGAAACTCAACCAAAATATCAACAGGTTATCTTGACTTGCTGCTGAATCTTGTGAAAAATGTGGGGGAACTGTTTAGAGAACTGTTTTTTTTTTTGCTCCCCTACCCACAGATGACCATTAGCAGTCACCAGCTCCTATCCTTATTCACCAGGTCAACTGACCCATCTTAGCCCCCCCCCAGGCTCAACTTGACCAGCATCCAGGGCCTAGTGTGGAGACTGAGGGGGCTTCTGTGTACCCTTGCCCTCTCCCACCTTGCAGCTGCCAAGTAAGCTCTTCAACTGCTGCCTATAGAACATGCATGCACAACCCCCCCCCCCCAGTGAAGAGGTATAATGCTTGTAGTGAGAGCTTGTCCTGCTCTTGGCAGACCCATGCAGCTTGCCTTCATCGGGATGGATGAGCTCACATCAGGGTTGCATCTTAAAGAAGCACACAAACACTTCTGCACAGATTGGAACATGATTTCAGTGGTTGACAGGCTTGATTGGCAAACTGCTCATATAATTAAACAACAAGTGATTGCACCTATTAGAATCTCAACTGCTCAGATCCTGCATGGCAAAAGAAAGTGGGAAGTTAAGGGAATGGCAGCCACCCCTTTCAGGTTGTATAAGTCAATATTAATTAGTAACATTAACTGGTATCTATAATTACACTTGAAAAAAAATTCAATAAATGCTGCTCTTCAAAAAGTGGAGCACTCACTAATGACTTCACTTATGAAGCTCACAATGAATTATTGTCTGCTTCTTCATACTTAAAGAAACAATTGTTTAGATGGCTTAAGCCATCCATCCATCCACAACCCATTTTCCCACTTTTGCACATAGGGTCAGGGTGTCATTTCAACAAGGATAGATCTAGAGCCAAGGTTCACACTTTCGAGTGGCTAGCCTTGCCATGGTTGTTCTTCCACACAACACACTTGTACGCAAATACACACACCTATGGACAATTTAAAATGTCCAGGCTACCTATTACATGTCTTTAGAATGTGAGAGGAAACAGGCGCAAACAGAAAAAATGCATATGAACACAGGGATGATAAGCAGAGTTCAGACAGAAGGCACCCCAGCCAAGACTCAAACCGTAGAAAATCTTCCTGTGAGTCGACAAGGCTATCCGCTGTTTATTTTGATGAATTAATATGATTGTGGTAATGTCTAAAAAACATTTCTGACAATAAATATGCATCAAACCCTTTCAGTGTGGAACAGTCTTGAACATAGAATTTTTAAATCCTAAAATTATAATGAGGTACATTTGAGACGTACACTCGCCAATCTTATTTTTTTTCCTTCTTTAATAAGATTATCGGTAGTCAGGGATGTGAGCTACTGTCAGACAACTCTTGTGTGCATAAGATGGGTGGTGTAGGCATGGGATTTGGTACTACACTTCTGCTGATGTGGTACTTCTTTGAGATATTCATTTATTTTATTTATTTTCCATTTGTTTACCAGGGTAGTCCAACTGGACACAAGGTGACCAT
>NC_056749.1:741801528-741814028 GCF_019279795.1 Protopterus annectens | reverse complement strand
ACTGTTCCAGAACAGACTATCCATAAAAATAAAGCAAAGCTCATCCATCCATATTCAAATGCAACTTGGATCTGAGGATGGGTAATAGAAAATGTACTCCAGGATTTCTCCTCATGCCACTAATGGATAGACGCAGTTCCTAAATGCTGCATCCCTTACATGGCCCCCTCAAATTATCTATAATATGATCACAGTTGTTCTCACTAGGGCTAATATACAATTATCAGCCATGGGGATAGCTAAGACCAATCAGAACATGTTAATTCAAGCACCAAAAGGGAATTTGCTAAGCTTAAAATGTCCTCCAATAAACTTATGTTGTGGTAGCAAATAGTTATAAAAAAATACCCTTTTTAGTTCACTAAGTGCCCCTGTCACCCTCCGTCCCCCCAATTCTTTAACAGCTTCTGGCACCTATGGACACTTAAGCTAGGTTTTGTGGCTTGCAACAGGGTTGCTGGCCGTGAAATCTTGTAACAAATATGGATAGCAATTCTGTGTAAAGCACCGCACCTACAGTCCGTGGATTTTCACAGAATAACACAGTGATCACCAGGGTTTCATAAACAGCTGTCATTCTGTAAGTGCAACAAATCTACACAAAGGCCAATTTAAGGAGGGGACAAATAACCAGAAATAGAGACATATTTCACATAGATGTCACATAGGAGTTTGTTAGAATGGAACACTCACAAACTCTTAGAGTAAGAAATATGGGCAAAGCCATAAACAATGGAGGGACAAAGGCCCAGAAATAGGGACAGATCTTTAATATTGCACTTCCAAATGTATGAAGTTGATAGAATAAATAGGTTGTACATTAGCATGAACTTTCTAAACAGCAGGAAGTTTGAAATTCAAATGTCAGTCATCATTTTCTGACTTCACTCTGCAATGACATGCCAATGATTTGCCAGGAAAAAATGTTATGAGGAAAAGATCACAAATATGATGCAAACACTGGACATTCTGCACAAATCAGGACAGCTGAGAGGTATGCACTCAAATGTATGTAATATTGAGTTACATCGGTCCAGAGATCATCCCAGTGATATGGCAGAAAGCCACAATATTTGATAAGGAAAACATCTGGACATCCTGGGAATATCTGGAAAACTGAGAGGTATGAATGTGAAGTATATGGTCCAAACACAGTACAGGACAGTATACCTACAGTGCAGAGTTTCCTGATATCCCATTTTTGGCATTCTGTACTGAAGCTGTGTTAATGATCTATAACAGGACATGGACTGCCATGTAAAATGATCACTCAGGGGAAGTGTGTGTATTGAATCGGGGCACACAGATGACTTGCAGGACTGAACACAGGGAAAGAGGATAGGTGAAACTCCATCATGTACAGCAGAGGAGGCAGGTCAATGGAAGATGGTTGTAACAGCAACACCAATCTCATAATCTGTATGGCACAGTATGGACTGTACATTAAAGATGTGTTGTCAATGACTGTCACACAAGGTGACATAACAATGGGGAGAATGTCTGTGTGAAAGAAGCATTCTTACATGAATAATGCAGAGGACATCTCTCAGAAATCTGACATACAATTGGGGTCGGGTGCATATTGTGAATCTGTGCAAACTGATATGCATGAATATGAGTGTACTCTCAGTAGAGGTCTCCATCATGGTGGCCACAGGTAAAGGATCATGGAAAACATTACAAGAGCCAACCACAATCATGGAGAATATCAGAATAATACCATCACTAATCCCATTCCTCCGATATAACATATGTGATGTAGAGTAATAATAAATAAGCCTATCTATATACATACATACACACACACACACACACACACACACACACACACACACACACACACACACACACACACACACTCTTGAAGAACTACTATGATACAAATACAGTCTATGAGGATAGCCATGCACACTGTCCTGCCACTGTAATACCTGCAGGAGGTGTTAGGAGGGACACTGCTATACCTGTATGTGACAGTATGGGCAATATAGGCTAATTGCCTTGTGTGCATGCCATATATATAATTGGCACAATCAACACTGTCACAGAAGACATACATGCCATTAATGTTGTCAAACACCTATGTATGTAGTGTGTGCATAAGCAGAACAGGTAGCACAGATGTATCTGGTGCAACAACTTGATTGGTGATCTGCACCATCAGACAATCATGTATATTCCACAGAAAAAATACTTAGGCATGGCCAATAAGCTGTGTGACAGCAGACTCTGACAAAGGTGGTACACTTCAGTTTCAAATCACTGGAAGATATGTAGGGAGGTACGTGAAGAAGGGTGTACTGTACACAGATTTTGGTGTGATGAAGGCTGGGAACCATAAAGTTATTATGGCCTCTGATGTGCATATCCTTTACATACCCAGTACTTGTGTTACATTCAAGGGAGTAATCAGCATTGTCACCACATGCTGGTGGATGTACCACTTACCCTCTACCCCAGGACACTGGTCACAAACCTATTGGTCTGATTATAGGGTGTGATGTCCACATTACACTTGGGTGGTGTGTCTGTTTCCTAATTCAAGCAAATCCCTCCATATGTTTTGCCAATGCAGGTGTTGGCATGGGTGTGGCAACAGTTTTTGGTCTGTGTTGATACTGTCTGTATTATACTAAAATCACAGTTGGAGTCAATGATTGTCCATGAGCTGTAGTCCTTCAGGCAGCTGTTTGGATGCAGCATGTGTAATGGGCAAGAAAGGGCCTAGTAGACACCCCTGATGAACCCACCTGATCACTGGACCTGAGATATATGTCATGTCACACATTTCAACATAGTGAGATGCCACGTAAGTCATGCACTGGTCTACCCATTTGGTGATATAGCTGCTTTTGGCCACATATGACAGTGGTGACTGAATATCTCAGTGTGGATCTGTGTTGAATGCCTTGATCTTTTCAAGTTCTACAAAATGATACTGCTGTCATCATGCATGCCCTCGATGGCCTCTTTGAGGACTTCTAGCGGATGTAATGGACATACTGTAGCATTAATAATTCACACAGGTCTGTTGCACACACTTGGAATATTACTAGTGTGCAAGTAGAAGTGGTCCATGATGACATGTTGGTGTACCTCACAGTTGAGGAGAGTCAGAATGTCTCTATACAGGCATGCATCAGAGGGGAACTGTTCTCCAACTCAGCTGGATGCATGTTGATGTACACCCTTGTATGGGAACACAGGCCATGTGGAGGGACTGTTGAACTGTGTTCAACTGTATCAGGAAGCTGTATGTGCTGAGTCACACCATAGGTGATCTGTGATGTTGTCAAAGCCCATGGATTCCATGTGAGAGGCCTGGATGAAGGTAAGACAGTGTATACTGCCTATTGCAATCTGGACTAGGATTTTGACACAGTCACTCATATTATTGAGAAAACCTGCAAGTTGGGGACTGAGCCTTACATCAGTTGATGGGTAACCAATTGGCTCATTGGCAGAACACATCATGTGAAAATTGGTGACTCAACATGTACCAGTACAGCTGTCACCGATGGCAAACCCCAGGGATCTGTGCTTGACCCTTCACTGTTTGAACTGCATTTCTTGACAGTTCTGGCTAAGGTATATTGCCTTTGGCCTACCAAGTCTGCTGAGTCTTGTGTATTATGTGCAATCATTGAGTCCACCAATGGAGACAACATAGTACAGGAGGAACTAACACACACAATGGAATGGTGACAAAGGCACACAATAAGCAAATACATGCAGAAATGTGTTTTTGTAATGTTGTTCCATGTTAATCACAGCATTGACAACAGTCCTACTATGCAGAAACCCAGTGATGCAAGCACTGGCAACACATCTAAATAGCAATCTGAACATTCACCACCAAGTGTCCACAGAACTATTGAAAGCCTATGTTGTGTACATCATACTTTATGCCATCATATTGAGATCTTAGGATTGTATGTCAGCATTGTAGTCAAAACTCATTACAACACTAAAGGAGTATAATGTTTTTTTTTACATGTACCCCATCAGACACATGAAGCAGCTGGAGAGACCACAGGCCTTCTCAGCAAGATAACACGGGGATACAAACCAGGCCATGATATATGTGGATAGATTAAAAGCCATGTCACTGTAATCTTTGTGGTATAGGCTGAGATGACTTCTGCCTATCCTCCAGGCCAGTCTCTGACCCTGCTTTGGTTGAAGTACTGCATGTCCAAAAATGTAATATAGCTGATGACATTGACAGTGTTTCCTGGGGAGAATATACCAGTGTCCCACATGCTGGTGTAAAATACTCTGTAATGTCAAGCAGCAGCTCATACACACACACACACACACACACACACACACACACACAGTTGCAGTGATAATAGAACCCCTACATATCTAATTACACAGACTATAGAACACAGTACTTTATGTAAGCCCCACAGCTTCAGACAACACTTTACAGTTGATGACATCAGCAGTGTCTGTTGAGGATAACAGTATCTCACATGGCGGTGTAAAATACTCTGTGGAATGTCAAGCACAACTCACAAACACACACACAGTTGACTGCAGTGAGAATAAAACTTCCACCTATCTAGGTTCACAAACTACAGAACACAGTACATAACACAAGCACCATGGCACATGTCTGATTTATAAAGCAGTGCATGTGAACGTATAGTAGATGACATCAGCAGGCCATGTGGGAGACAAGAGGTTGGGAGAACTGTATGAAATGGATGTGTAGACATGTGCAAGTATCAAAATACTGTCATTGCATAGCATTGGAGCAGGAACTGGAAGATACACACTTCTGCTCTGCTGTCTAGACACACACACACACACACACACACACACACACACACACACACACACACACACACACTCGACTGCAGTGAGAACAGAACCCCTACCTATCTACACTGACTACAGTACATTATGCAAGTGTGGCACATGTCTGATTTATACAAGGTGAACTTATAGTAGATGACATTATCAGGCCATGTGGGGGACAACAGGTTGGGAGGCATGCATAGGCACATAGCTTCATAGGTTCATATGATGCTACTAGCCTAATAGCAATAGTGTGTTTAGAAGCCTAGCTGTCTAACAACACAAGTACCCTTACTGAAGATAGTTGGATGGTCATTTTTAGCAAAACAAGTTTGTGAGTAGCACCAATTTGCCCTGTCCATGAGGGACACAGATGCCAGCTCAGAGGTGAGTTTATAATCACTCAACCTGTAGTCAAGGTTGCGCTTGAATCGGGTCATTGAGGAGCAGTGCTTCATATGCAGTGGAAGCCTATTACAGAAAAGTGTGAATTGGTGTGGGCTATATCTGTCTCCCCAGCATGTTCTGTTTATGTCACATCCTAGGTTGAAAACCCTGGGCCATATTATTGTTGTCCCATTTGAATTGCAGATGTCCGTCATTTCCAGAAGGGAAGGGTCTGGGACCGCTCTGCAGCCAGCCATAGATCACCTCTCAGTAGCCTGCATGATAACATGTACAGTGACAGGTATGTCAGTCTTTCCATGAATGTCAAGTTAGGGAGTCTCCCAGGCACAACTCTGTGTTCTCTCCAGTTGCTGCAGGTATTTGGTGAGATACACACAGATGTGAGCACTGTACTCCATTATTGATGTGATATGGGTAGAGTACAGCAGAGGTATGACTACCCTGGTCTTGGATGTGATGTCCATACGCATGATGTGCACAATGGAGACTGTGTGTGTGTCACCATTATTGGCACATAGTGATGAAAGTGTAGATTGCTATCAACATGTGTTCACAAGTGTCATAAGACTGTGTTTGAGCTTAAGGGGTGCTATGCATATCATAATTAGTAGGGGTACTTCATCGACAAAGGTGACAGTCATTGTATGCTTTAAAGTTCAGGTCATGAGTTTGGCACCAATCATCACTCTGTGTCAGCCCCTACTGTAATATGTTACCATCACTGGGGGCTTTATATGAGAATATCTAGTTAACAGTCATCTGCAAACTTGGTAAACTACAGGCCATCTACTGTTGTCTGTGCTTCAGGAAAGTATTTTTCAAACAGTTGAGGGCCCAGCACAAATCCTTGTGGTATTTTTCTTGTGACTGGGATAGTGGTGGAGGTGCAGTCCCCAATTTTGAGAGTGCGTGTTCTGTCATTGAGCCAGTTGGCTATCCATCTAGTACTGTATGGCCTAGTTCACAGATTGGGAGATTTTCACTATGAAGTATAAATGGGGGATAGTTTCAAAGGCCTTGGATAACTCAACATAGGTGGTATGTCCTGTTATCCCTCATCCAGGTCTTTTGGGTCAGTATCCAAGAAGTCCTCAAGGGTCAGTAAGCAAGATCTATCCTTGACAAAACCAAAATAGGTAGGGTCAAGTGTGTTGAAGGTCACTTATGTCTCTGTGGATATGGTCCATACTGATTCCTGCACTAGCCTTACAGATAAGGCTTTGTATAGATAAATAGTTGTAGTTCTGCATGTTACCAGATTGGTGTGCATTGCATAGCACACAACATTTTATATTACATTTTGTAGTGTGGTTGATATATGTGTGGAAAAAGTATTGAGACCCCAGGGATGTAGTGCTTGAGGGGGGTGTGCCAGCACATGGATGTATTTTAAATATATGACATATAGATCGATAGGGTCCTCAGTCTGTAATGTTTCTACATATAATTTCATGTCATATATAAAGTAAATGGACATTAAACAACAGTAATATAGTATAATATATACATTTCCTTAGCGCTGTGAGTAACAGGTTTGCGTGATGGTTAGCAAAGTGCATAAGCATGGGAGATAAACATGTTTGTGCATAACTAAGCAGTGCACAAACACGAGCTGCATTGCTAAAGTCTGACTGCAATGAGTCTATGAAATACAGCTGTTGCTTAACTTACTCTGTGGCAGCATGTGTTAATACATTGATGCATTCCTTTTTTTTGGTCCAGATGGTACTGGATTCAAATACAGTTGAATGCCATGCTTTAAAATTCTTATATTACAGAGTGATAATGCAATGACTTGAACTGTTTATACGAGATGTGCTGTTGTATGTTGGCATAGCACAGCAGTGTTAAGCATCATTGCACAGCAGTAACCACACCTGTTTGCTGCTGCTTACCATTGGCATGAGATGAGCACCTCTGCACATACATGGAACCAAAAAAGTGAAGGGATCCATTGCTTCTCCAGCATTCTAAAGTGTGACAGTTAGTATTGAGTCTCTGGAATACACTTGCTACTTAACTGACTCTGTGCAACATGTGTTAATGCAGAGATGATTTCCGTTTCAGGGACAGTTGATACTGGGTTTGAATACAACTTTATCTAATATTTTTAACTACAGTACTTTTGCATTACGATTGCTGCCTGTTGGTGCGTGATGTTCACCATCGTGCAATAATGCATTAAAGAAAAAAAATGGGGAAGACAGGACAGTGGTGAAATGGGGAGCAAGCAGGGGGAAGAACAAATGGAAAGCAATGCAGGAATGTGCAGGAGAGAGGTAGGAAAGAACCATAGCTATCCATTTCTTCAACAGTAAAAATTGATAATATATGCAGAGAGGGTGACCACAACACAATCATGTTATATAGCCAATTGGACTGAATCAAGTGTGTCAAGAAGACATGTGTGTAAAATGGAGAGCTATGTATGAGATGATATATATTTTTTGTGGGACAGGTGCCCATTTTGTTTTTTTTTTGAGACAGAGAGGAATGTTAGGGAAGGGATGTAGACATGTTTGGTTCTGGTAAGTTGGGTAGGTGAGGAAGCAATTGCAGACAGACAAGACATGACACAGGGATGGTGATGAACATAACAGGTTAGTGGACACCATGGTTGGGGTGAGGGTGGGGACATCCAGAACCTATGGTCATCAAGCTGGGTGACAGTGAGAACCAAACCCTCACTCACAGAGCTGTCATCACTGTCAACTCACTCTGCCACTGGCTGCAGTGCTTGACATTTCCTTCTCTTCCTCCTGGTACTACATACAATGAGGGAGAGCAGCCTCTCCAGCCAGCATAGGCATGTACTAACAGTGCAGAGCACAATCTTATGCACCATCCTTGGCAACTCAGTACAGGTGATAAACTTACCACCTTTGCAACTGCTCCTGGAGGGAACCACTGGACTAGCCTATGGGGTGTGACTACCTCAAGGGGAAGTAGTGCAGGGCAGCAGAGGGGGTGCTGTGAGGTGGCTCCCAGATGTGCTGGGCAATGATGCTGGAGCTGTTGGAGGGGGACAGGTTTAGCCTGTGGAGCAGGTCTACCCTGCTGTGCTGTCCAGCATTTCATGATGTACACATGGATGACATGGACACATATTGATGACACGTAATAAAATAAAACAAAAAAATAAAAAAAAAATAAAAAAATAAAAATAAAAAAGGGATATAAGGGTTGAGGTGAGAGACAAAAAAGAAATAAGATTAGTACTCTCATATGTGACATACAATGCATTAATACAATTATTTGACTCTGTTATCTTAACTTTTACTCTTAAGACTACCACCTCCTAACAGATAACTTTTACTTTTAAGGCTACCAGCGCCTAACAGATGCACACTATACTACAGATTCCAGCAAGTATTCTTTGGTGTGCATATACTGCATATATGCATGGTCCAATTATACAGATTACAGTTTCAGCAGGGCATGTGTGCCACTGGTATAGAGACTTTATTAAGTTACACATAATTGAAGAATTAACAGTATTGAATAGTTGGAAAGTGTGACATTTGAACCCACAAGCTCTGACTGAAGTCTAATATTGTACCCTTGGTTTGTGCTACAGATTTATGCACACATACTTGCTTTTACAGTTGAGATATGCATGCTCAGTGCGATACAACTCTATAAAATATCAAAAACATTATCTTTAATATTTAATGGTACAGTAACACTACTCTTCTGCTGCGTATATACCACATGCCTCCCTTATCCTCCCCAATCTAGCCCCATGGGTTCTTGCATTAGCCTCCCTTTCCACAGCAGCTGTGATAAAAGCAGAACAGAATGTACCATTATAAATACCAGTCTTGCCTATATTCCGCTCTTAAAAGTCTTACAAGTACTCTCTATAGTTGATACACATCTGTGGGATGTCCACAGTCCTAAATTCTTTGATCCAAGTATCAAGGGTATCCATCTTCCTCTAGAGCAGGTCACTAAAGTGATGCCTACATTATTCAGCAGTGCGTGGGTTACCAGTGGCGCTGGATGCAGCCCAGGCCAAACTATCCAAAGCTTCATATTTATACTGGGATCCAGAATAGTCCCCCCTTCAACAGCCCGGCACTGTAGTGTTTAACTAGGAGTCCAATAAAAATCTTGGACTCCCGGACACCCCATCTCTGTACCTTAAATGTCACACCCTCTGCACAAATGCCTGCCATGTCTACCACAGATCAAGAGCAATGAAGACTGATGGTTTCCTGCCTGTTTCTGTTTGAAAATGTTATGCATTGCTTAGCATTGCACAATCATGGTGCTCAGCAGTGTGCACCACCAAGCACTGTGTTTTAGTGATAGTAAGTAGTGCACAGCAGTGACAAGCAGTGAGAAATTACATAACTGCAGTTGCAATTATGTGGGCTATTGGATGCACAGGCAGTTGTGTATGTGTATTAGGTAAATGTGAAGGCCATGCCAGTCCAGATAGCAGAAATATACTTACAGGAATATAGTACACAGTATACACATAGTCATACATTTCATAATAATGTGATAATACATAATGGGAAGTGGAACAAAAGTAAAGGTGCATGGAATATGCTGTGTTCGAACCCAAGACAATGTCTATGGCAGTCCTACACTTACACCTGTTGCCACAAGAAGGTTGAGAAAACACTTGTCTATGTTACAGTTCATTGTTATAAACTGCACTGTCACAACAGTAAAGCAAAAGTTGCACACCCTGTACTAGAACCCAGGACCATCTATACTCCAGCCCTACACTTATGCCTGCTGCCACAGAATTAGTTATATAACACTACCTATTTTGCTAATAATTCTGAAGGTCTCTCTGTTAACCACAGTGCAACATCACCTAACAGGTTTGCATGAGGCCCAGTAGTATTAATTGAATGCATCTGGTTTCTATTTTTGTCTGTCTGGGTCCTTTCTGCTTTGCTCCCACCAGATAAGCAGAGGCAAACCTGCCATTCATTTTTCTCTGTTTCCTGTGTTTGAAGTAAGTGGTGCATTGCGCAAACATTGGCAAATTAAAAAAATAGTGAGAGGAAAGGGTGTGGTAGTTGAAATGAGGAAAAGTAACCTATGACATGCATACTAGAAAATGTTAACATACATGATATATTACTGCATAGGTCTGGATTTGAACTCTCACGTCAATGCATCTTCAGAACACAGGATGGGTGCTTTATCTTTCTTGGCCACACAAACTGCTTTGCAGCAAAGACCTTAACTCAATATGCACACAACCAACTGTAACAGTCTACAGTAATATCAATTATCAAGTATTATCTATACATTTAGTAGTTTTGGATGTAGTGCAATTAGTAATCATGCAACTTGTCATGATTATTGCTTGCAAATATACAGGTCTGTTTAACATTTTTGCGTTTGTTGTCCATTCTTCATGGATCTGAACAGTAATCTGAGGCATGCATTGTGTAAGCTATTCTATATCATTGGCTTTCACATGTGTGAGGTTATTAAGTGGAAATGTCATATACAGTTGCCAAAAAATGAAGGGCAGGGTGGATGTGAAGGAACGTAACCAGTGACTTGTGTACTGCTTAGTTACACTTCCAACCTTACGTCTAACAATTTTTAGCTCTAACCTGACCCACCTATGGGAAGGAAGACCACCTGCATTGCTGTTGTGGTTTGTGGTTTCCCCACCCCAAACACTGATCAGTCACAGTTGCAATGCTTTACAAAAAACATTGAATGCCTGCACTATGTTTACATCCCTACATGGATCCAATTTTTTTTTAATTCAGCAATTCTAATGAGTTCACACATCATTTACATCTTCACCATGCTTACAGCCCTGAATCTACAACAAAAGGCACCCATGTAGCTTGGAAAACTGATGGTCGGGACACTTGTTTAAGTTGGAAATACTGCACATAACACTATTTCTTAAGGATATATCTGTACAGAGAAGTACTTCACTTCAGAAAGCATGCCTCCATTTGGTCAAGTACATTCTGCATATGCTAGAATGTATTTAAGAAATATCTTAAGCATGGGCCATTACACCTTTGTCTGTATGCATTAGTTAGAAGTGTACTGATGGTATGGGCATGTTTGCCAAGCCATTTCAGAGCTACACATTACTGCCAATACATGAAAATGGAATGTTGTGTAATAAATATGTACAAATGCTGCAGTGACAGTTCCTTTGATAGAACATTTAGCATTTCATTTGTATAATTTTCCTATTCTTTGGGGGAGAGTAAAGGTGAGTTAGTGTTATGGAACAAATAAGGATATGTTGCTGTATTAGTGTGATACAAGGTTATGGCACTCATTCCTATCATTGCACAATACACTCCAGGTTCAAGACTTATCTTGTAAATGCAGCAGTTGACATGGTTCTGTCCATGTAGACTCCTTTCTGTGGCTGTATTCCAAAAGATATGGAATACACACGACAAACCAGCACTGAGTCTACATGGATGCTTTATAGCTTATTGAATAGCTCCACCATGTTAGATTGGTTGATTAGCATGTAATTCAGTTGTCATTAGCATACCATGGCATTTACCTTGTGTGTGTGTGTATATATATATATATATATATATATATATATATATATATATATATATATGGATTCCTATTACAAGAATGAAAGTTCACTACTTTGAACTTGTAATAGGAAACCTCACTTCTGCGAAAGTTCACTTTAATGAAAGTGAACTTTTGCGTAAGTGCACTTCGCCGAAAACACCGCAGCACAGTGGAGGACATAAAAAACAAGCTATATCCTCCACTATGGTGTGATAGTCATGGACCTTAGGGTTAAGGCACAGGTTAGGGCAAGGGGGTAGTTAGTAAAGCTATCCCATTATCCTAACCCATGCCCTAACCCTAACGTTAGTGACTATCTCACCATAGTAGAGGACATTGCTATGTCCTTCACTGTGCTGCACTCATCAAGGACCTTAGAGTTATGGCACGGGTCATGGTAAGGGGATAGCCCATAGGGCTATCCCCTTACTATGACCCGTGCCCTAACCCTAAGGTCCGTGCGTACTGCATGGAAGTTCAGTAACAGCCATTCATTGTACTGAACTTCGCATAAGTGCACTTTCAATTAAGTGCACTTTCACTGCAGTGAGCATTCCATGAACTATTTTGAATTAGTGAAAATTCGATCTAGTGTATGGATCCCATATATATATATATATATATATATATATATATATATATATATATATATCCATATATGGGTCTACTTCATATGACCTAATTTTCATTTCACTGAAATTCATTTGACCGAGACCATATAACCTAAAGTTCAAAATGCTGAA